>NC_081388.1:8982592-8985092 GCF_030684315.1 Stegostoma tigrinum
AGGGGAGATTTTGAAACTGGTGAAGTCCACATTGATACCATACGGCTGCAGGGTTCCCAGGCGGAATATGAGTTGCTGTTCCTGCAACCTTCGGGTGACATCATTGTGGCAGTGCAGGAGGCCCATGATGGACATGTCATCTAAAGAATGGGAGGGGGAGTGGAAATGGTTTGCGACTGGGAGGTGCAGTTGTTTGTTGCGAACTGAGCGGAGGTGTTCTGCAAAGCGGACCCCAAGCCTCCGCTTGGTTTCCCCAATGTAGAGGAAGCCGCACCGGGTACAGTGGATGCAGTATACCACATTGGCAGATGTGCAGGTGAACCTCTGCTTAATGTGGAATGTCATCTTGGGGCCTGGGATAGGGGTGAGGGAGGAGGTGTGGGGGCAAGTGTAGCATTTCCTGCGGTTGCAGGGGAAGGTGCCGGGTGTGGTGGGGTTGGAGGGCAGTGTGGAGCGAACAAGGGAGTCACGGAGAGAGTGGTCTCTCCGGAAAGCAGACAGGGGTGGGGATGGAAAAATGTCTTGGGTGGTGGGGTCGGATTGTAAATGGCGGAAGTGTCGGAGGATGATGCGTTGTATCCGGAGGTTGGTGGCGTGGTGTGTGAGAACGAGGGGGATCCTCTTGGGGCGGTTGTGGCGGGGGCAGGGTGTGAGGGATGTGTTGCGGGAAATGTTTCAAAGGCAACTGTGTTACCAACAAAGCCAAGGCTGGCTCACTAGGTGAATGCTTCAATCTCAGGAAATCCTGCTGCCAAATTCCTGTGTGTGCATTAAAATGAGCCATTGGACGTGGACATAAATAAACAAAACCAATTCGAAGTGACCTGGGGAGAGTTAATTCAGGTCAATGTGATCTGGGGAGAGTTAATTCAGTCAGTGTGGCCTGGGGAGAGTTAATTCAGTCAGTGTGACCTGGGGAGAGTTAATTCAGGTCAGTGTGTCCTGGGGAGAGTTAATTCAGGTCAATGTGACCTGGGGAGAGTTAATTCAGTCAGTGTGGCCTGGGAAGAGTTAATTCAGTCAGTGTGGCCTGGGGAGAGTTAATTCAGGTCAGTGTGGCCTGGGGAGAGTTAATTCAGGTCAGTGTGTCCTGGGGAGAGTTAATTCAGGTCAGTGTGATCTGTGGAGAGTTAATTCAGGTCAGTGTGTCCTGGGGAGAGTTAATTCAGGTCAATGTGACCTGGGGAGAGTTAATTCAGTCAGTGTGTCCTGGGGAGAGTTAATTCAGGTCAATATGGCCTGGGGAGAGTTAATTCAGGTCAGTGTGATCTGGGGAGAGTTAATTCAGGTCAATGTGACCTGGGGAGAGTTAATTCAGTCAGTGTGACCTGGAGAGAGTTAATTCAGGTCAATGTGGCCTGGGGAGAGTTAATTCAGGTCAGTGTGATCTGTGGAGAGTTAATTCAGGTCAGTGTGTCCTGGGGAGAGTTAATTCAGGTCAATGTGACCTGGGGAGAGTTAATTCAGCCAGTGTGGCCTGGGGAGAGTTAATTCAGGTCAGTGTGACCTGGGGAGAGTTAATTCAGATAAAGGTGACTGGGGAGAGTTAATTCGGATGAATATGATCTGGGGAGAGTTAATTCAGGTCAGCGTGTCCTGGGGAGAGTTAATTCAGGTCAGTGTGACCTGGGGAGAGTTAATTCAGATAAAGGTGACTGGGGAGAGTTAATTCAGCTGAATATGATCTGGGGAGAGTTAATTCAGGTCAGCGTGTCCTGGGGAGAGTTAATTCAGGTCAGTGTTACCTGGGGAGAGTTAATTCAGGTCAGTGTGACCTGGGGAGAGTAAATTCAGGTCAGTGTGACCTGGGAGAGTTAATACAGATAAAGGTGATTGGGGAGAGCTAATTCAGATGAATATGGTCTGGGGAGAGTAAATTCAAAAGAATTTGATCTGCGGAGAGTTATTTCAAACTAATGTGATTTGGGGAGAGTTAATTCAGAGAAAAGTGATTTGCGGGGAGTTAATTCAGATTAATATGATCTGGGGAGGGGCGATTCAGGCCTTTGTGGGAGGGGGTGTTGAGGATAATGTGGGAGGGTGTGTTGAGGATGATGAGGGAGCGTGTGTTCAAGATGATGTGTGATGGTGTTTTGAAGATGCTGAAGGAGGGGTTGTTGAGGATGATGAGGGAGGGGATGTTAAGGATGGTGAGGGAGGAGGTGTTGAGGATGATGAGGGAGGGGTTGTTAAGAATGGTGAGGGAGGGTGTGTTGAGGGTATTATGGGAGGGGGTGTTGGGGATGGTGAAGGAGGGGTTGTTGAGGATATTGTGGGAGGGGTGTTGGGGATGGTGAGGGAGGGGTGTTGGGGATGCTGAGGGAGGGGGTGTTGAGGATATTGTGGGAGGGGGTGTTGGGGATGATGAGGGGGGGCTGTTGAGGATATTGTGGGAGGGGTTATTAGAGATCTTGAGGGAGGGGGTTTTGAGGATGATGTGGTCGGCAGTGTCAATGATGATGTGTGAGGAGGTGTTGAGGATGTTATGGGAGGGGGTGTT
>NC_081388.1:8990092-9055092 GCF_030684315.1 Stegostoma tigrinum
GTGGGAGTCTTGGGCTCTATCCAATCAGATCCTGTCCGAAAGACACATTTTGTTGTGGAGAGGAGGAAAGGTTTTGCATTTGTGTATCGCCTCTCTGTCAATGCAGCACTTTCCAAGCTTCATCTCTGCTCAGATGTGAGGAAGCAGTCTGTGCACAGCAAGGCAGACCCTCAGAGCAAAGGGGAGATCATGGTGAAATTATCTCTCATCTATGCAGAGATAGCTGTCAGCAGGCCACTGGGGAGAACACCCATGTTTTATCTGAGATGTTTATTGCACCATGTGTTTTTGTTTACATCAGTTCCAATCGGAACCTCACTGTGCAATGAAAACTGGAAGTGCTGGAGAAACTCAGCAGGTCTGGCAGCTTCAGTGCAGACCCTCCGGAAGGAAGCACCTATGACAGTGCAGCAAGCCCTCTCTGTAGAGTCAGCTTCGATGACGCCCCTGGGTTGGAGCTGAAGTTCACAACTTCCTCCCGCAGAGGAACAAAATGTTGGTGTAGAGCCTCTGCCAGAGCTGTGCTTTTGCTGTGCGCCGCCTTCGGTTTCAAAGTGACAATTGTCCATTTGCCAGTGTCAGGGGCTGAGGGTAATGGTGCAATATGCCCCTGGGGATGCCGTTCCGAGGCAGCTACAGGTTCTTACATTGAACCGCCTACCTGCAACAGGACTGTACACCTGCTCTGTTAACACACATTGCTTCTCCCCTCACCTCCCTGCTCTCAGGCTTGTCGCACTTTCCAGTGCACAGCTGTGCTCTGCATTGCTACCTTTTCTTTCGCTCATTGCAGTTTTATGGCCTCGCCTTTCTGTGTGAGTCCAGCTAAGTAAGTAGACGGTCAAGTTCAGAACGTAGCCGGCCTGAATGCATTAGCAGAGCAGCGTAGCAACATAGATGACAGTGACCAATGTTTGAGTAGCACCTTTGATGTGAGCGAAACATACACCATGTGAGCATTATCAAACATGCCACTGATAACACTCACAAGGATCTTACAGAGCTAGATGCAGAAAGGATGTTTCTGTCCAGTTGTGGTGTCTGGAACTCTGGAATGAACAACAAGTCATTCAGGACTGAGATGAGGAGGAATTTGTCCACTGAGAGGATGGTGAATTTGCAAGGAAGTTGGGTTTGTTCAACCATTATGTTCACAACAGAGAGTCATAAGCCTATTCTTTTTCTGAAGAAGAGTCCAGACCCGAAACATCAGCTTTCCTGCTCCGCTGATGATGCCTGGCCTGCTGTGATCCTCCAGCTCCACACCTTGTTATCTCAAACCCCAGCATCGGAAGTCCCTGCTATCTCTCAGAGAGTCATAAGTGTCCGGTTACTGGGGTCTGGGGGTTATGCAGGAGTATGGCACTGAGATAAATGAATAGCAGGGAAAGCTCAAGGAGCTGAACAGCTTACTCTTGTGTGCCTCTGACACTGAGCCATGTAGGGCAACATTTGGCCAAGTGACCAAAGATTTACCTGAAGAATGACAGAAGCATTGTCTTACAGGGGGCGGGGAGAGAATTCCAGAGATTGGGGTTAAGGAAACTGAAGTTACAGCCATCAATGGTGAAGACATTCATCATCTTATCGGAGGGATAGAACTTTACATATTGGTTCGCAAATGGTGTTGCTGAGGAGTGTGCACCAGTTAGACGACAATTGACAGTTTATTGACGTACAATCTGAAATGTTGTTCCGCCTTTACACTGACGTTTGCTGCTGAAAGTAGCTTGATGAGAACATGCATCGACGCTTTTGCAACAATAGTTGATTGTAAATTCTATGGAAGTTTGTTACGTCCAGTTTACGAAGGCAAAATGTCATCTCACATCAGGGCAGGAAGCCTAACTCTATCGCAGGTTGAACTGGCTTTTAGAGACTTGGAGATTCCAACTATTAAACCCTCAGTAATTTGAGTCAGCAAGGAGCGATGGAAATTTTTCTGGGTCAAAATCCTGCAACTTCTATATAAACTCAAGTATCGACAACACATGTGCTGCAGCAGCTCTTCCACTGGGGCAGGTTTAACTAATAGCCCCTCCTCTTCAAGGACCACTGGGGACAGGCAGTCACAACCATGTTTCAGGAGTGAATGAGCCAAACTAGCGATCAGGTCTCGTCGCTGACAGATCAGAGAGTGCTTTGTACATATAGTCGGGGGGAGGTGGTGTCTCTTTGAAGTGAACTGGCTGCTGCAGTGTTGGCGAGCTGAGCAGCTGTTTCAGATTGTAGGATATTTCTACACGAAGCAGCAAGGGCATGGGTAGCTGGCACAAATTGGCAGCCAGGAATGGCAGAACGGCAGGCCGACAGACTGAGGCAAATGCCAGAGGTGCACTCCCTCTTAGTCAGCATCTCTGAAGGCAAAGCTGTTGACTGCTGATGATCAGGATTTTTTTGCTCTTACAGTTTGCACCTCTTTTGACACATCACACTTCTCCTCCCCCGTTTCACCATTAATGCTTGAGCCTTTAAATGACCAGATACTCACCACAATTTAACAAGCTTTGATAACAATTCAGTAGTTCCACTGTCATAGTCCCTGATATCATAAACTTCTTGGCTACCATGATGGGCTTCTAATTTAATCCCTGGATTATTAGCTTCATAACATAACAACTACCTAAGATTCCATCTGCCTGCGATTGAGGAGGAACATTTGGTGTTTAGGGAAAAAAAACCCAACATTTCCAACTTTAATCCAACCTGTCCCCTCTCTCCACCTTTAAAGTGCTGGTGAAAATCTGTCTGTGTGAAGACACTTTGTGTTCAACGCTCCTCGCTACTTGCTGTCAAGTTTGTGAGACTGAGTGCTCTATGATCAATGCGAGTTGCTGCTGACTCCTTCTTACAAGATTCGGGACTTCACGTTGCTGAAGCATTGAAATAAAAATGGCAGAGAGCTGTTTGTCTAACCTTAGCAAGTTCCTCGGCATTCAGTATTGCAACGAGGCAACATGGTGGCTCAGTGTTTAGCACTGCTGCCTCACAGCATCGGGGACCGGGGTTCGATTCCACTCTCAGGCAAGTCTCTGTGTGGGGTTTGCACAGTCTGTCTGTGTCTGCGTGGGTTTCCTCCAGGGGCTCCAGTTTCCTCCCACAGTCCAATGATGTGCAGGCTAGGTGGATTGGTCATGCTAAATTGCCACATAGTGTTCAGGAATGTGTAGATTAGCTGGGTTATAGGGGGATGGCTCTGGGTGCAATGCTGTCAGTGTCAGTGTGGAGTTGTTGGGCTGAAGGGCCTGTTTCTACACTGTAGGGATTTTATGAAGACCAGACCATGTCAGCCATCAATCAGATTAAAGCAAGGTTGTAACTGTGGCTAAAATGCGGAAAGAAACATCAATGCAGTGGAGTATTCAGGTATCCTTTCTCAAATCCCCTGGCTCCCTGGAGCTCCAAGCTCCTCCGTTTGATCTCCTAAACACACCTTTGTCTTGGACTTTTCTCACTGGAGCGTAGGAGGGTGACCTTGTAGAGATTTATAAAATTATGAGGGGCATAGACAAGGTGAATATTAGGTGTCTTTTCCCCAGGGTAGGGGAGTTCAAGACTAGGGCCCATATGTTTAAGATGAGAGGAGAAAAATTTAAAAAGGACATGACGGACAACATTTTACACAGAGGGTGGTTTGCGTGTGGAATGAACTTCCTGAGGAAGTGGTGGATGAGGTTACAATTATAACATTTAAAAGACATTTAACTAAGTACATGAATAGAAAAGATTTGGACGGATATGGGCCCGGAACAGGCAGGTGGAATTAGTCTAGTTTGGGATTATGTTTGGCATGGACTGGTTGGACCAAAGGGTCTGTTTCTGTGCTGTATGACTCTGTGACTCAAAGTTGCTACCATGGTATGAAATGAGAGACAAAGTGGATTCTTCAAACAATAGATCTTGCAGTTGACTTGATGGTATAGTTAGACCAGCTTTCCTCAATGTATCATGAGGGTTCCTGTCCTGGGCGACTCTTTTCTCACCTTTCCAATTCCTGACTCAATTGAAAGGGAAACCCATAGACATAAAGGAAGGAAGACAGCACTTGCATTCGCTTTCCACAACAACGGGGCATCCAAGATGCTTTACAGCCAAGGAAGCACTTTGTGATAGTCTCCGTTGCAATGTAGGAGACGGGGCAGTGAATCTCCACACAGCAAGGTTCCCACAGACGGCCATATGGCAATGATGTTTTGCTGCCATTGTTTCAGCAGTAAATATCGACCTGAAAAGCAGGAGAGAACCTTCCTTTGCTTTTCCTGAAGAATTGGAAGCGCAAGTAGGCCACTCAGCCCTTCAGGTCTGTTCTATCATTCATCAAAATCATGGCCAATCTTCTGCCTTACAACATTTTCCCGCACTACCTCCATATCCCTTGCAATTGTGAATACGTGGTAATCTTGCCGGTCTCTACCTCGGGTGTGCTCAGTGACTAAATCTTCTCAATCTTCTTGGGTAGCAAATTACAAAGATTTATCAACTTCCATAAGAAGCCGTTTCTCCTTATCTCAGTCCAAAATGATTCCCCCTCCCCAACTGGAGACTATATTGCTCGATTGTGATAAGTATTTCTTTTCTTAGGTAAGGAAATGAAACCAGACGCCGCCTCACCAATGCTCTGCATGAGGGAGGTGATGGCCTGGTGTTATTGCTTGACTACTAACCCAGACACCCGGCAACATTCTGAGGGACCTGGTTTCAAATCCCGCCATGGCAAATGGTGGCATTTTAATCCAATAAAATATCTGGAATTAAGAATCTAACAGTGACCGTGAATCCATTGTCGAGGGAAACTACCCACCTGGTTCATTAATGCCCTTTAGGGAAGGAGACTGCCATCCTTACCTGGTCTGGCCTTCATGTGACTCCAGACCCACAGCAACGTGGTTGATTCTTAACAGCAATTAGGGATGGGCAATAAATTCTTGGCTGGCCAGTGACTCACATATCCTGTGAATAAATTTTAAAAAAATGTTGAACATTTGTTCACAAACAATAATTGAGCTCTGAGGGTTGACTCATTAAAGGGAAGACAAGATAAGCATCCGAACTTGCCATAGAACATTACAGCGCAGTGCAGGCCCTTCGGCCCTCGATGTTGCGCCAACCTGTGAAACCAATCGGAAGCCCATCTAACCTACACTATTCCATTATCATCCATATGTTTATCCAATGACCATTTAAATGCCCTTAAAGTTGGCGAGTCTGCTACTGTTGCAAGGGTATGTTAATTGGACTCAACACAGTGTGGAGCTGGATGAACACAGCAGGCCAGGCAGCATCAGAGAAGCAGGAAAGTCAACATTTCAGGTAGGGACCCTTCAGCCCAACTCATCCATGCCAACAGGATATCCTAACTTACGTTCAATGTCATAAAGCCCCTTCATTCTGTCTGTAACTCGGGCATAAACAGGAGGTTATGGAGAATAGCCGCTCCCAGAATGTAGGATGTGTAGCAGGAAGAGAATCAGAAATTGATGGAGAAGCTTAGCTGACCTAGTAGCATCTGTGAAGAGGACGGCTCAAAACATTAACTCTGCTTTCTGTCCAGACATGCTGCCAGACCTGCTGAGTTTTCTCCAGCAATTTTGCTTCAGATTCCCAGCATCTACAGCTGATTGTTTTAATGTACTCCTGTGGATAGCAAGCTGATGATGAGCAATGGTTTGTGGTTGCTCGACAAATAGCAGATGGGACATTGGTGCACATCTTGACCCGAGTGAATAGCTCGGACCTCAAGTAGTACATCATGAGATAAGTTCAACCTGTCAGAATATGCAAGACTGTTCCTGGCAGGATTGTGTGTGTGTGTGTGTGTGTGTGTGTGTGTGTGTGTGTGTGTGTGTGTGTGTATGTGTGTGTGTGTGTGTGTGTGTGTGTGTGTGTGTCTGTGTGTGTGTCTGTGTGTGCATGTGAGTGAGTGATTGTGTGTATGAGTGTGAGTGTGTCTGTGTATGAGAAAGAGAGAGTGAGTGTGTTTGTGTCAGTGTGTCTATGTTTGTGTTTGTGAGTGTGTGTATGTAAATGAGTGAACAAATGTGTGTGTCGGCGTGTCTCTGTGAGAGAGTAAGCGTGTGTAAGAGAAAGAATGAATGTGTGTGTTTGTGTGTCTGTGAGCGTATGGGAGTGTGAGAGAGAGTGTGTGAGTGAGTGTGTCTATGTGTGTGAGAGTGTGTGTGTGAGAGAGAGTGTGGTTGTATGTGTGTGAGAATGTGTATGTGTTTGTGTGTGTGTATGTGTGAGTGTGAGAGGGTGTGTGAGAGTGAATGTGTATGTGTCTCTGTGTGTGTGTGTGTGTGTGTGTGTGTGTGAGTTTGTGTGCGCATGTGTGTGTGTCTGTGTGCGCATGTGTGTGTGTCTGTGTGTGCCTGTGTATGAGAAAGCGAGTGTGAGAGTGAGTGTGTTTGTGTCAGTGTGTCTGTGTTTGTGTGTGTGAGAGAGAGAGAGTGTGTGTGTGTGTGTGTGTGTGTGTGTGTGCATACACATCTGTGTTTGTGAGTGTGAGTGTGTATGTGAGTGAGTGAACAAATGTGTGTGTCTGCGTGTCTCTGTGAGAGAATAAGTGTGTGTGAGAGAAAGAATGAATGTGTGTGTTTGTATGTCTGTGAGCATATGGGAATGTGAGGGAGAGTGTGTGAGTGAGTCTATGTATGTGAGAGAGTGTGTGTGCGAGAGACAGTGTGGTTGTATGTGTGTGAGAATGTGTATGTGTTTGTGTGTATACAAGTGTGTGTGTGTATGTGTGAGTGTGAGAGGGTGTGTGAGAGTGAATGTGTATGTGTGTGTGTGTGTGTGTGTGTGTGAGAGAGAGAGAGTGTGTGTCTGTGTGTGCGTGTGAGAGTGTGTATGTGTTTATCTGCAGAGAGGTGTGAACGTGTAGGTGTGTATGTGCGTGGGTGTGCACGTCTTTCCTTATATTAAGGAAGACTGTCTCTTGCCTACACTGAAATGTTACTAAGGACTGTCATGTGCCTCAGATACAATGTAACAAGCAATCAAATACTATGTAATAAGCCAAGATAATAAAATGTGAGGCTGGATGAACACAGCAGGCCAAGCAGCATCTCAGGAGCACAAAAGCTGACGTTTCGGGCCTAGACCCTTCATCAGAGAGATTCCTGGAAAGCCATTCATTTTGAAACCAAGAGAAGTTCCCATTGTAAGATACGGACAGCAGTGAGTCATATCTGCTATTAGTCCATGATTTCGGAGAATGAATTCCTGGAGCGGCATTTGACAAGTGAAAATTCTGGGAGGTTTTTAATGCGTTGTTAAGTTTTTTGAAAATATGTTAAATGCCAACAATTAGCCACCAAACTGGAAGTAAGCAGCGCATCCATCGTCAGAAACTGTCTGCTCGAGAGCTGGAGACAATCAGTGAACTAGAATCCCTACAGTGTGGAAGCAGGCCACATGGCCCATCGACTCACACCGATCATCCCAAGACTGTCCCACCCTGCCCCAACCCCTACCCTATTCCTGTAACACTGCACTCAAACATGGTTAAACATGGGTGAGGAAATCTCCTGCTGATTACCACAAACCGTCCTCCCTCAGCTGGCCAATCCATGTGGAGCAACACTTAGAGGAAGCACTCAGGATAGCAAGGGCACAAAATGTACTCTGGGTGGGGGATTTCAATGCCCACCACCAAGAGTGGCTCAGCAGCAGTACCACTGATCGAGCTGGTCGGGTCCTACAGGACATAGCTGCGAGACTGGGTCTGCAGCAGGTGGTGAAGGAAAAATATACTTGACCTCATCCTTACCAATCTGCCAGCTGCAGTCGCAACCGCCCATGACAGTATCAGTGAGAGTGACCATCCACAGTCATAGGTCATCGAAACCCTACAATATGGAAACAGCCCCTTCGGCCCAACAAGTCCACATTGACCCTCAAAGCATCCCACCCAGACCCACATACACTCTCACACACACACACACACACACACACACACAGAGTCACATATATACATCCCTGAACACTACGGATAATTTAGCATGGCCAATCCACCTAGCCTGCACATCTTTGGACTGTGGGAGGGAACAACTGGAGCACCTGGAGGAAACTCACACAGACACAGGGAGAATGTGCAAACTCCACACAGACAGCACAGAATTGAACCTGAGTCCCTGGTGCTGTGAGGCAGCAGAGCTAACCCCTGAGCCACTGTGCAATCCCAAAACCTGTGGAGACGAAGTGCCACCTTCACATTGAGAACAACCCCCATCGTGTTGTATGGCACTATCACTGTGCTAAATGGGACAGACTTCGCTCAGATCCAGCGATTCAAGGCTGGGACATCCATGAGGTGCTATAGGCCATCAACAGCAGCAGAACTGTACGCCAGCACAATCTGTAACCTCGTAGCCCATCATATCCCTCACTCAACCATTACTATCAAGTCAGGGAATTAACCCTGGTTCAATGGAGAGTGCAGGAGACCATGCCAGGAGCAGCACCAGGACATTCCTGAGGATGAGGTATCAACCTGGTGAAGCCACCAAACAGGACTACTTGCATGCCAAACAGTAAAAGCAGCAAGTGATAGACAGAGCTAAGTGATCCCACGTCCAGTGGATCAGATCTAAGCTCTGCAGTCCTGCCCCATCCAATTGTGATTGGTAGTGGACAATTAAACAACTCACTGGAGGAGGAGGCTCCACAAATATCCCCATCCTCAATGATGGAAGAGCCCGGCACTTCAGTGTAAAAGATAAGGCTGAAGCATTCACAGCAATCTTCAGCCAGAAGCTGAGTGGATGATCCATCTCAGTCTCCTCCAGTGGTCCCCAGCATCACAGATACCAGTCTTCAGGGAATTCGATTCACTTCATGTGATATTAAGAAACAGCTGGAGACAATGAATACTGTAAAGACTGTGGGACTCAACAACATTCCACAATTGTATTGAGAGCTATGCTCCAGAACTTGCTGCACCCTTAGCAAAGCTGTTCCAGTACAGTTACTACACTGGTATCTACCTGACAATGTGGTACATTGCCCAAGTATGTCCTGTAAATAAAATGCAGGACAAATCCAATCTGGCCCATTACTGCTTCATCAGTCTCCTCTCGATCATCAGTAATGTGATGGACGGTGTCACTAACAGTGCTATCAGGCAGCACCTGCTCAGCAATAACCTGGTCAGTGACACCCAGTTTGGGTTCTGCCAGGACCACTCAGCTCCTGACCTCATTACAGCCTTGGTTCAAACATGGCCAAAAGAGCTGAATTCCTCGGGTGAGGTATAGTGACAGCCCTTGACATCAAGGCCACATTCAACCAAGTGTGGCATCAAGGAGCCTTAACAAAGCTGGAATCAGTAGATATCAGGGGGCAAAGTCTCCTGTGGTTGGAGTCATACCTGACACACAGGAAGATGGTCATGGTTGTGGGAGGTCAATCATCTCAGCTCCAGGACATCTCTGCAGGAGTTCCTCAGGGTAATATCCTTGGCCCAACCATCTTCAGCTGCTTCATCAATGACCTTCCCTCCATCATAAGGTCAGAAGTGGGGGTGTTCGCCGATGATTGCACAATGTTCAGCACCATTCACGGCTCCTCAGGTACTGAAGCAGTCCGTGTTCAATTGCAACAAGATCTGGGCAACATCCAGGCTTGGGGCTGACAAGTGGCAAGTGACATTCCTGCCTCACAAATGCCAGGCGATGACCATCACCAATAAGAGACAATCTAACCACCATCCTTTGACATTCAATGGCATTACCATCATTGAACCCCCCACTATCAACATCCTGGGGGTTATCACGGACCAGAAACTCAACTGGACTCACCATATAAATACAGTGGCTACAAGAACAGGCCAGAAGCTGGGAATACTGTGGCGAGTAACTCACCTCCTGACTCCTCAATACCTGTTCACCATCTACAATGCACAAGTCAGTAGTGTGATGGAATGCTCCCCACTTGCCTGGATGGGTACACCTCCAAAAATATTCAAGAAACCTGGCACCATCCAGGCCAAAGCAGCCCCCGCTTGATTGGAACCATATCCACAAGCATTCACGGGTCCGTGCTGTCGGGCCTACTCGAGCCCGTGCTGTCAGGCCTATTCGAGTCCATGCTATCGGGCCTACGCAGGTCCGTGTTGTTGGGCCTACTTGGGTCCATGCTTTCAGGCCTACTCGAGTCCGTGCTGTAGGGCCTACTTGGGTCTGTGCTGTCAGGCCTACTTGAGTCCATGCTGTTGGGCCTACTCAAGTCTGTGCTGTCAGGCCTACTCGAATCCATGCCATCGGGCCTACTCGGGTCCGTGCTGTTGGGCCTACTCGGGCCCGTGCTGTCGGGCCTACTCGAGTCTGTGCTGTCAGGTCTACTCAAGTCCATGCTGTCAGGCCTACTCGAGTCTGTGCTGTCGGGCCTACTGGAGTCCGTGCTGTCGGGCCTACTGGAGTCCGTGCTGTCGGGCCTACTCGAGTCCAAGCCGTCGGGCCTACTCGAGTCCGTGCTGTCGGGCCTACCCAAGTCTGTGCCGTCGGGCCTACTCGAGTCCGTGCCTTCGGGCCTACTCGAGTCCGTGCCGTCGGGCCTACTCGAGTCCGTGCCGTCGGGCCTGCACACTGCTGCTAATTCCATTGCCTTGATTGAGCTCTTCATTGAGAGGCAAGTAAAATCAAATAGAAGAGAAATAAAGAAAGAGGGAAGAGAGAGAAAAAGATGAAACAAAAAAGAAAGAAAACAATTCGGAGCAGAGGAGACCCAGCTGCAGAAGCCCTGCCCCACCGAGGGGAGCAGAAAATGACTTTGATTACCATAAGAAGTGGTAAAGGTATATAATATTAAGACCGCATTACTGTATGCAGGAGGGCTGTGGGACACGAGTAGTGTGATTACCTCTAAGACACAAAGGCTCAAATCCCAACTCTTCCTGACATGTGTAGTAACAGGTTGGTTCAGGAAAACTGCCTGAGCTCAGGAAGGGATAGAGGATTAAATGGAATGGAGTGACATGAGGTCCATGTGGACAATTTGGGCGCTGGATCCAGGTGACAATGCATCTACTCCAAGTGACTGAATGGCCTGCCTCTGTGAGGTGATTGTGTTCTCTTTGTGGTCAAACCTGCACAAAATGTGGCCCTTTTTTGACTTCTGTCCTCCTCTTACCCGCGGCCTCCCGCTGCCGTTTTCAATGCTGCCTCAGCTCCTGTTTGGGTTTGTACTCGTTCTGAACCGTCCTGCTTTGAGTCGCTTTATATACGCTCTATTTTGAGAGTCAGGAAAGATGACGTTAATGCAACTGGGTGTTCCAAACCCGAACCACATGCAAAACCTCAGCTTGCTGTGTGAAAAAAAACTTGCAGATTGCAGTAGGAACACATTCAAGGGACAGAAGTACAAAAGGCCATGTACTTCTTTCGCAATCTCACAGCTCTGAAATGTTCCAGTTGAGCAGCCAATCAGAAAAATCATTCGAAGAACACAGAGCACAGCAACACGGTGGCTCAGTGGTTTGCACTGCAGCCTCACAGCACCAGTGGCCTGGTTCAATCCCACCCTCAGGCTAACTGTGCAGAGTTTGCACATTCTCCCCATGTCTGCGTGGGTTTCCTCCCACAGTCCAAAGATGTGCAGGTTGGGGTGGAATGGCTGTGGCAAATTGCTCCATTCTACCCTGGGATGTCCAAGGTAGGTGGGTTAGCCATGGGAAATGCAGTGCTACAAGAATGGGGTCCAGGTGGAATACTCTTTGGAGGATTAGTGAGGACTGAAAGGCCTGCTTCCACGCTATAGGGATCCCATGAACAATGGAAAATTACAGATGCATGCAACTTTCACACTTTTGAAGCTGCATCTGAGAAAACTAAGCATCCTTTTCCATTCACCGCATTCTGTGCAAGTAACCTGATTGCAGTAAATCGAGAAAATTGATGTATTGATGAGCATGAAAACACCAGAATGGATTGGAAGGCCCGAATGGCCATTTGTGGCATAATTAGTTTGAGTTCACTGAAAGCCAAAGTGAAGCTACTCTGGTACAAGAGCAAACATGGAGCTTGTGTCAATCTTGATCAATTGGATCAACGGTCAGTGGAATAGTTGACAGAGTTTAATTTGGATAATTGCGAAGTCTTGCATTTTGACAAAACAAAGGCAAGACTTATACAATTAATGAAAGGGCCCTGGGTAATGTTGTAGAACAGAGGGAGCTTGTGGGGGATGGGGGGTCAGGTACATTATTCTTTAAAGTTTTCTTCTCATGTAGACAGGGTGGCTAAGAAGGCTTTTTGCTTTCATTGCTGAGACCTTTGAGTATAGGAGTGGGACGTCATGTTGAGGTTTTACAGGACGTTGGTGAGACCTCTTCTTGAGCACTGTGTCCAGTTCTGGGTTGCCCTGTTTTAGGAAGAATGTTACAAAACTGGAGAGGGCTCAGAAAAGATTTAACAGCATGTTACCAGGAAAGGAGGCTTTGAGTTATAAAGAGAAGCGGGATAGGCTGGGACTTTATTCACGTAGGAAGTCGAGGGGTAACTTTCTAGAGGTTTATAAAATCACGAGGGGCATAGATAAGGTGAATGGCAGGGGTCTTCTCCCTAGGGCTGGGGGGTGAATTTCAAGACTGGGGGAGCATATTTTTAAGGTGAGAGGAGAGAGATTTAAATAAGACATGAGGTGTTTTTTTTTATTTACGCAGAGGGTGGTTTGTGTGTGTAAGGAATGTCCAGAGGAAGTGGCGAATGTGGGTACAATTACAACATTTAAAAGACATTTAGATAAGTACATGAATAGGAAAGGTTTGGAGGGGTATGGGCAGACCGCAGACAGGTGGGACTAGGTGAGTTTGGGATTGCCGACAGGTTGGGCCGAAGGGTCTGTTTCCATGCTGTACGGCATCTGTCAGTGTGGTTATGGAATGCGAAGTGAATGGCTTCACACACACTGGCTATGAGGAAGTTTTCTTGTAACTCCGTTCTCAATAGTACCCGCTAAAGCTGCAGAATGTATTCAGTCACCCAATTGTACTCTATTTATAGATAATAAAATGTGAGGCTGGATGAACACAGCAGGCCAAGCAGCATCTCAGGAGCACAAAAGCTGACGTTTCGGGCCTAGACCCTTCATTAGAGAGGGGGATGGGGAGAGGGAGCTGGAATAAATAGGGAGAGAGGGGGAGGTGGACCGAAGATGGAGAGTAAAGAAGACAGGTGGAGAGAGTATAGGTGGGGAGGTAGGGAGGGGATAGGTCAGTCCAGGGAAGACGGACACGTCAAGGAGGTGGGATGAGGTTAGTAGGTAGATGGGGGTGCGGCTTGGTGTGGGAGGAAGGGATGGGTGAGAGGAAGAACCGGTTAGGGAGGCAGAGACAGGTTGGACTGGTTTTGGGATGCAGTGGGTGGGGGGGAAGAGCTGGGCTGGTTGTGTGGTGCAGTGGGGGGAGGGGACGAACTGGGCTGGTTTAGGGATGCAGTAGGGGAAGGGGAGATTTTGAAACTGGTGAAGTCCACATTGATACCATATGGCTGCAGGGTTCCCAGGCGGAATATGAGTTGCTGTTCCTGCAACCTTCGGGTGGCATCATTGTGGCAGTGCAGGAGGCCCATGATGGACATGTCATCTAGAGAATGGGAGGGGGAGTGGAAATGGTTTGCAACTGGGAGGTGCAGTTGTTTGTTGCGAACTGAGCGGAGGTGTTCTGCAAAGCGGTCCCCAAGCCTCCGCTTGGTTTCCCCAATGTAGAGGAAGCCGCACCGGGTACAGTGGATGCAGTATACCACATTGGCAGATGTGCAGGTGAACCTCTGCTTAATGTGGAATGTCATCTTGGGGCCTGGGATAGGGGTGAGGGAGGAGGTGTGGGGACTAGTGTAGCATTTCCTGTGGTTGCAGGGGAAGGTGCCGGGTGTGGTGGGGTTGGAGGGCAGTGTGGAGCGAACAAGGGAGTCACGGAGAGAGTGGTCTCTCCGGAAAGCAGACAGGGGAGGGGATGGAAAAATGTCTTGGGTGGTGGGGTCGGACTGTAAATGGCGGAAGTGTCGGAGGATGATGCGTTGTATCCGGAGGTTGGTAAGGTGGTGTGTGAGAATGAGGGGGATCCTCTTAAGGCGGTTGTGGTGGGGGCGGGGTGTGAGGGATGTGTTGCGGGAAATACGGGAGACGCGGTCAAGGGTGTTCTCGATCACTGTGGGGGGAAAGTTGCGGTCCTTAAAGAACTTGGACATCTGGGATGTGCGGGAGTGGAATGTCTTATCGTGGGAGCGGATGCGGCGGAGGCGGAGGAATTGGGAATAGGGGATGGAATTTTTGCAGGAGGGTGGGTGGGAGGAGGTGTATTCTAGGTAGCTGTGGGAGTCGGTGGGCTTGAAATGGACATCAGTTACAAGCTGGTTGCCTGAGATGGAGACTGAGAGGTCCAGGAAGGTGAGGGATGTGCTGGAGATGGCCCAGGTGAACTGAAGGTTGGGGTGGAAGGTGTTGGTGAAGTGGATGAACTGTTCGAGCTCCTCTGGGGAGCAAGAGGCGGCGCCGATACAGTCATCAATGTACCGGAGGAAGAGGTGGGGTTTGGGGCCTGTGTAGGTGCAGAAGAGGGACTGTTCCACGTAACCTACAAAGAGGCAGGCATAGCTGGGGCCCATGCAGGTGCCAATGGCCACCCCCTTAGTCTGTAGGAAGTGGGAGGAGTCAAAAGAGAAGTTGTTGAGTGTGAGGACGAGTTCAGCTAGGCGGATGAGAGTGTCGGTGGAGGGGGACTGGTCGGGCCTGCGGGTTATCAGAGATAATGGGAACTGCAGATGCTGGAGAATTCCAAGATAATAAAATGTGAGGCCTGCCACTTTGTAGGTTACGTGGAACAGTCCCTCTTCCGCACCTACACAGGCCCCAAACCCCACCTCTTCCTCCGGTACATTGATGACTGTATTGGCGCCGCCTCTTGCTCCCCAGAGGAGCTCGAACAGTTCATCCACTTCACCAACACCTTCCACCCCAACCTTCAGTTCACCTGGGCCATCTCCAGCACATCCCTCACCTTCCTGGACCTCTCAGTCTCCATCTCAGGCAACCAGCTTGTAACTGATGTCCATTTCAAGCCCACCAACTCCCACAGCTACCTAGAATACACCTCCTCCCACCCACCCTCCTGCAAAAATTCCATCCCCTATTCCCAATTCCTCCGCCTCCGCCGCATCTGCTCCCACGATAAGACATTCCACTCCCGCACATTCCAGACGTCCAAGTTCTTTAAGGACCGCAACTTTCCCCCCACAGTGATCGAGAACGCCCTTGACCGCGTCTCCCGTATTTCCCGCGACACATCCCTCACACCCCGCCCCCGCCACAACCGCCCCAAGAGGATCCCCCTCGTTCTCACACACCACCCTACCAACCTCCGGATACAACGCATCATCCTCCAACACTTCCGCCATTTACAATCCGACCCCACCACCCAAGACATTTTTCCATCCCCTCCCCTGTCTGCTTTCCGGAGAGACCACTCTCTCCGTGACTCCCTTGTTCGCTCCACACTGCCCTCCAACCCCACCACACCCGGCACCTTCCCCTGCAACCGCAGGAAATGCTACACTTGTCCCCACACCTCCTCCCTCACCCCTATCCCAGGCTCCAAGATGACATTCCACATTAAGCAGAGGTTCACCTGCACATCTGCCAATGTGGTATACTGCATCTACTATACCCGGTGCAGCTTCCTCTACATTGGGGAAACCAAGCGGAGGCTTGGGGACCGCTTTGCAGAACACCTCCGCTCAGTTCGCAACAAACAACTGCACCTCCCAGTTGCAAACCATTTCCACTCCCCCTCCCATTCTCTAGATGACATGTCCATCATGGGCCTCCTGCACTGCCACAATGATGCCACCCGAAGGTTGCAGGAACAGCAACTCATATTCCGCCTGGGAACCCTGCAGCCATATGGTATCAATGTGGACTTCACCAGTTTCAAAATCTCCCCTTCCCCTACTGCATCCCTAAACCAGCCCAGTTCGTCCCCTCCCCCCACTGCGCCACACAACCAGCCCAGCTCTTCCCCCCCACCCACTGCATCCCAAAACCAGCCCAACCTGTCTCTGCCTCCCTAACCGGTTCTTCCTCTCACCCATCCCTTCCTCCCACACCAAGCCACACCCCCATCTACCTACTAACCTCATCCCACCTCCTTGACGTGTCCGTCTTCCCTGGACTGACCTATCCCCTCCCTACCTCCCCACCTATACTCTCTCCACCTATCTTCTTTACTCTCCATCTTCGGTCCACCTCCCCCTCTCTCCCTATTTATTCCAGTTCCCTCTCCCCATCCCCATCTCTGATGAAGGGTCTAGGCCCGAAACGTCAGCTTTTGTGCTCCTGAGATGCTGCTTGGCCTGCTGTGTTCATCCAGCCTCACATTTTATTATCTTGGAATTCTCCAGCATCTGCATTTCCCATTATCTCTGTACTCTATTTATTCTGCTTTCTCCTAACGGCTGACCACAGCGAAGGTGTATGTGGTTTTGAGATTTCTCCAAAATACAGGGCAGTTGACTGAGTAGAAGGTACTCAGTTCAGTTCCGGCTTAGTGATGTCAGTCCTGTCCCGGGCCGCAGGCTTCAAACCTCACCCCAGGGGACTCAGACACAACATCAAGTTGGACAGTTACTGTTCAAGTGCTGAGGGAGCGCCGCAGCAGCCTAGCTGCGTTAGCTGGCCAAAGGAAAGGAATAACTGAATAATTCCCTATCGCAGGTCTACGGCCTTCACCTACAAACAGTTACACCGAGCAACTGCTCACAGGGAAGCGGGGCAGAACGGGGGGCTTGCTGCTCCTCCATAATACTTCCGTGGCTTTCAGTCAGTTTTCAGTGGTGGGGTGGGGGGTTCACAGAAGGCGCCATGTAAATGCACGTTTCCACTCCATCCCAATCTGGCAATGACGGGCATGAGGTTGGAGCAAGGCAATGAATTAGAGATTTAGACAAGACAACAAGCAGTCCCAGAGTACAATGTAAGGCTTTATTTGCAATGGGGAGAGTCTGAAGGGAACACTGTCCACTGTTTACTTATAGCAGTCCATGCAATCGCCAGAATAATTCTGAGGGACCACACAAACCTCTTCTGGGTTAAGCTATTCACCACTGTGTCCATGAAACCAGTTGGAAATGTCCCCATACAGCTGACAGGGAGCATGCTTCCACCTCTTTTTTTGCGTCCCAGCTTCAAATCCAACACATTACCCAATCGGAAGTGAAGGTAACTGCCTTCCACTAGTCTGGGATAGTGGGAACTGCCGATGCTGGAGAATCTGAGATAACAAGGTGTAGAGCTGGATGAACACAGCAGGCCGAGCAGCATCAGACGAGCAGGAAAGCTGATGTTTCGGGTCTAGAGCCTTTGTCAGAAGACTGGCCCGAAATGTCAGCCTTCCTGCTCCTCTGATGCTGCTTGGCCTGCTGCATTCATCCAGCTCTACACCTTGTTATCTCACACCCTACTAGTCTGAAGCTGGCTCATACTACCCAATCAGCAAGGGCAGGCAACATTTGCTCCAGCAAATGGATTTGGATAACAGTCAGTGATTGGCACATATGGTCACTATTAAATGAGGTTTTTATTCCATTTTTTGTTTTGATTTCAAATTCCACCCTCATGGCATTCACGTCCGCATCTGCTTGATGTTACCCTAGTGCAGTGGTGGGAAATGGTGTTCCTAGGTGAAGGCCAGAGATCAAGACCCACTGGGAGTGTGACATAACATGTTAGCAGAAAGTAGTTGGAGGGTTTGAGCTATGGGGAGAAGCTGGGGCTATTTTCCCTGGAGCATCGGAGGCTGAGGGGGTGACCTTATCGAGGTTTATAAAATCATGAGGGGCCTGGATAGGGTGAGCAATTAACATCTTTTTTTTGGACTAGAAGGGCAGAGGTTTAAGGTGAGAGGGGAAATATTTAAAAGGAAATGGAGGGGCAACTTTTTCACACAGAGGGTGGTGTGTGTATAGAGTGAACTGCCAGAGGAAGTGGTGGAGGCTGGTACAGTTACAGCATTTAAAAGGCACCTGGATGGGAACATGAATAGGAAGGGTTTAGAGGGATATGGGCCAAATGCTAGTAAATGGGGCTGGATTAATTTGAGATATCTGGTCGGCATGGATGAGTTGGACCGGAGGGTCTGTTCCCGTGCTATATGCATCTAATTTCTTTTCATATAAATGCTGAACCTACAACATCCAAACTAACTAGGGAAGAAATCCCGTGATAATGGGAACTGCAGATGCTGGAGAATCCAAGATAATAAAATGTGAGGCTGGATGAACACAGCAGGCCCAGCAGCATCTCAGGAGCACAAAAGCTGACGTTTCTCTGATGAAGGGTCTAGGCCAGAAACGTCAGCTTTTGTGCTCCTGAGATGCTGCTGGGCCTGCTGTGTTCATCCAGCTCCACACCTTGTTATCTAAGGAAGAAATCCCTACTGGAAGCGAAGGTAACACAGTGGACAAGGTAAGTGTCCAACTCCATCCACAGAGCAATGAAGATCAACATGGAAAACGCTGGAAAGATCCAGTCCAGCTGTGTCTGTGGAGAGGACAAAAGACATTTGAACTCATCGTTGGAACTGGGAAAAGTGAGAATTGTGAGCAAGGTAGAGGCTGGGGACTGAGGGAAGGCAAGAAAAAGAAAAACCGTTTGTGATCGTGGTGGGATGAGAAGTGATTCAGAGAGTTGGTGTTGCAATAGAACTAGTGAGAACAAGAAGTGACTGCTTACAACAGATTTCCGGGTAACTTCACACAGGAACACCGTCATCTTGCAGTTGAGGGATGGGCCGAAGCATGGCCAAAAGGACTAAAAAAGGGAAAGCCAATACTTAACAATGATACAAATGCCAAGGGGGTGAGCAGCTGCACTGAGAACAGAGCATTACCTCACATTACCATGTGACATTACTGAGAATAACGCCAGCCCAGAGTTCCTGCATCCCCTTTTTTGTCACATCTAGGGACACCTTTTGAATGAGGCAAGAGGCCGTGACGCATCCTTTCGAAACTGATTTGAGAGCTTGAGCACAAAGCATTGCGGGCGCGGCTCAGTGAAAAAGGCATGGTGAATTTGTGGGAGTGATCCTGGCCGATATGGCTGTGGTGAAAAGGATGAGTGATGCCAATCATCTCCAGACCATACCCAAGGCCAATCCCAGCAGCCAACCCTTCACTGATATTGGTTCAGAACATCTTACTTTTGGATACAGCCCCTGTCAGGTTTTCCTTACGGAAGCTGATTATTCCTGAAACGCGAAATTCTAAGCTTTCAATGTAGGATTCCCAGCGACATTCCATACCTGTTGTATACAGCAATGTATCATTACAGTAAGGAACATTTGGAAGGAGAGTGCAGGAATCTACGTGTCTTTGAACATCAAACTGTTCCCCCATTGTTGAGTATGTTTTGCTGTCTACAAGAGGTTAACAAGGGAATGCATTGATCATGCCCCCATTTATTTTCATATTCATTCATGGGGCGTGGGCATTACTGGCTAGGCCCAGCATTCATTGCCCTGTCCGTGGTTGCCCCTTGAGAAGGTGGGGGTGAGCTTCCTTCTTGAACCGCTGCAGTCCATGTGCTCTAGGTAGACCCACAATGCCCTCAGGGAGGGAATTCCAGGATTTTGACCCAACGACAGTGACATGTGTTTCTGAGTCCAGGACGGTGAGTGGCTCAGAGACGAACGTGCAGGAGACGGTTTTCCCACATATCTGCTGACCTTGTAGATGGTAGTAGTTGCGTGTTTGGAAAAACATTGAAAAAAAGGCACAAGAAAGTAGTTAAACACAGACTGAAAGAAGTCACATCTCACAAACTTGCTTGAACGTTTTTAGAAAAAGTAAGAGGTTGATGAGGCAGAGCAATAAACATTGTTTGCTTGGGCTGTGGTAAAACCTTCGACACAGTTCCTCATGGTAGACCAATTAGTAAAGTTAGGTCGCGTGGCATTCAGGGTGAGCTTGCCAATTGGATACAAAATTGACTTAATGGCAGGAGGCAGAGGGTGGTGATGGACAGTTGTATTTTGTACTAGAGGCCTTTACTCGTGATGTTTAACAGAGACCAGTACTGGGTCCAGAGATAATAGGAACTGCTGGAGATGCTGGAGAATCTGAGATAACAAGGTGTAGAGCTGGATGAACACAGCGGGCCAAGCAGCATCAGAGGAGTAGGAAGGCTGATGTTTCAGGCCTGGACACTTCTTCAGAAAACTAGACTAGATGAAACATCACCCTTCCTGCTCCTCTGATGCTGCTTGACCTGCTGTGTATATCCAGCTCGACACCTTGTTATCTCAGTACTGGGTCTACTTTTGCTGGTCATTTATACAAATAATTTGAATAAGAATATAGAAGTCATGGTTGGTAGGTTTGCAGCTGGCACCAAAATTGGCGAATGTAGTAGATAGTGCAGAAGGTTACCTTAGTTATCTTACTGGGCAGTATGTTGTCTCAGTGGATAGCTCTGGTGCCTCACTGCGCCAGGGATCCAGTCCCTCGGGTGTCTATCTGTATGTGGTCTGCACATTCTCCTCGTGTCTGTGTGGGCTTCCACTAGGTGCTCCGGTTTTCTCCCACAGTCCAAAGATGTGCAGGTTTGGTGGATTAGCCATGCTAAATTGCCCGTAGTGTTCAGGGATGTTTAGGTTAGGTGGGTTTTTAGGGGGATGGGCCTGGGTTGGATGCTCTGAGGGTCTGTGTCGACTTGTTGGGCCAAAGGGCCTGTTTCCACGCTGTAGGGATTCTATGAAAAAAGATTACAAAGAGATCTTGTTCAATTGGATCATTAGGCTAAGAATGGCTGATGGAATTTAATTTGGATAAATGCGTGGGTATTGCATCTTCGGTGAAACAAACAAGGACAGGACTTATACAATTAGTGTAGGGCCTTGAGTAGTGTTGTAGAACAGAGAGACCGAAGGGTTCAGATGCATAATTCTTTGAAGTTTGCACCAAATATAGATAGGGTGGCTAAGAAAGTGTTTAGCACATGCCTTCATTGCTCAGACCAAAAACCAAGAGAACTGCGAATGTTGTAAATCAGAAACTAAAACAGAAGTTGCTGGAAATGCTCGATAGGTCTGGCAGCATCTGTGGAGAGAAATCAGTGTTCACATTTTGGGTTAAGTGACCCTATCTCAGACCATTCCTACACCATTCTGTGGAAGCGTCCCTCAACCCAAAACGTCACCTCTGACTTCCCTTCACAGATGTTGCCAGACCTGCTGAGTTTTTCCAGGAATTTCTGTTTTTGCTTTGAGTTTAGGAGTTGTGACGTCATGTTGAAGTTGTTCAGGATATTAGTGAGGCCTCTTCTGGAATTCTGTGACCAGTTCTGGTCTCCCTGTTATCGGAAGGATATTATTAAACTGGAGAGGGTTCAGAAGCAATTTACCAGGATGTTGCTGGGCATGGAGGGTTTGAGTTACAAGGAGAGGCCAGGTAGGCTTGGGTTTTTTTCACTAGAGTGTAGGAGGTTGAGCGGTGACCTTATAGGTGTTTATAAAACCATGAGGGGTACAAATAAAGTGAATGGCAGATGTCTTTTCCCCAGGGTAGGGGAGTTCAAGACTGGGGGGATTTTTTTTAACGTGAAAGGAGAAGGACTTAACAAAAACACGAGGGACAATTTTTTTACACAGAGAGAGGGTCTTGGGTGGAATGCACTGCCAGACTAAGTGGTGGATGAGGGTACAGTTACAATGTATAAAAGACATTTGGATAAGAGCATGAATAAGAAATGTTTGGAGGGACTTGGGTCAAGCACAGTCAGGTGGGACCAGCTCAGTTGGGGATTATGGTTGGCGCAGATAGTTTGGGCCAAAGGGTCTGTTTCCATGATGCATGATGCCTCAAAACCCAAAGCACAGAGTGAGTTGTATGGTGGTGAGAATGCAAATGTATTCATTATCATGGCTGCAGCCTGTTGTGCTGTGGGGAGCCGTTGCCAATTCTGTGCAGTTTTGACTCACAGGCTGGGAAAGAGACAAGCCTAAATCAATCAAGCTTCAAAATCTCCCCTTCCCCCACTGCATCCCAAAACCAGCCCAGTTCGTCCCCTCCCCCCACTGCACCACACAACCAGCCCAGCTCTTCCCCTCCACGCACTGCATCCCAAAACCAGTCCAACCTGTCTCTGCCTCCCTAACCTGTTCTTCCTCTCACCCATCCCTTCCTCCCAACCCAAGCCGCACCTCCATCTCCTACCTACTAACCTCATCCCACCTCCTTGACCTGTCCGTCTTCCCTGGACTGACCTATCACCTCCTTACCTCCCCACCTATACTCTCCGCTCCACCTATCTTCTTTTCTCTCCATCTTCGGTCCGCCTCCCCCTCTCTCCCTATTTATTCCAGAACCCTCACCCCATCCCTCTCTCTGATGAAGGGTCTAGGCCCGAAACGTCAGCTTTTGTGCTCCTGAGACACTACTGTGAGCATTTCTTTTTGTGGCTTGTACAAACGATTTGAGTGAGAATATAAGCATCACTGTCAGTAAGTTTGCAGAGGACACCAGTTTCATTAATTGGATCTGTGGGCTGAGGAGTGGAGAGTTTAATTTGGATAAATATGAGGTATTGCATTTTGGTGAAACAACCATGGTCAGGACTTATACGACTAAAGTTAGGGCCCTGGGTAGAGTTGTAGAACAGAGAGACCTAGGGGTTCAGGTACATAATTCTTAGAAGTTAGCATCACATGCAGACAGGCTGGTTAAGAAGGTGTTTAACACACTTGTCTTCATTGCTCAGACCTTTGAGTGCAGGAGTTGGGACGCCATGTTGAGGTTGTACAGGACATTGGGGAGCCTCTTCTGGAGTACTGCATCCTGTTCTGGTCGCCCTGTTATAGGAAGGATGTTATTAAACTGAAGAGGGCTCAGAAAACCTATACGAGGATGTTACCAGGAATCAGAGCTAATGGGAACTGCAGTTGCTGGAGAATCCAAGATAACAAAGTGTGGAGCTGGCTGAACACAGCAGGCCAAGCAGCATCTTAGGAGCACAAAAGCTGACGTTTCTGGCCAGACCCTTCATCAGAAAAGGGGGAGGGGGAGAGGATACTGAAATAAAAAGGGAGAGAGGGGGAGGTGGACCGAAGATGGAGAGAGGAGAAGATAGGTGGAGAGGAGAGGGTGGGTGGGGAGGTAGGGAGGGGATAGGTCAGTCCGGGGAGGATGGACAGGTCAAGGAGGCAGGATGAGGTTAGCAGGTAGGAAATGGAGGTGCGGCTTGAGGAGGGGATAGGTGAGAGGAAGAACAGGTTAGGGAGGCTGGAACGAGCTGGGCTGGTTTTAGGATGCGGTGGGGGGAGCGGACGAGCTGGGCTGGTTTTGGGATGCAGTCGGGGGAGGGGAGATTTTGAAGCTGGTGAAATCCACATTGATACCATTGGGCTGCAGGGTTCCCAAGCGGAATTTGAGTTGCTGTTCCTGCAACCTTCGGGTGGCATCATTATGGCACTGCAGGAGGCCCATGATGGACATGTTGTCTGAGGAGTGGGAGGGGGAGTTGAAATGGTTCGTGACTGGGAGGTGCAGCTGTTTATTGAAAACTGACTGTAGGTGTTCTGCAAAGCAGCCCCCAAGCCTCTGCTTGGCTTCCCCAATGTAGAGGAAGCCACAACGGGTACAGCTGATGCAGTATACCAAATTGGCGGATGTGCAGGGGAACATCTGCTTGATGTGGAAAGTCATCTTAGGGCCTGGGATGGGGGTGAGGGAGGAGGGGTGGGGGCAGGGTTACCAGGAATGGAGGGTTTGAGTTAAGAAAATAAACTGGATGGGCTGGAACTTTTTACACTGGAGCATAGGAGGTTAGGGTGACCGTACTGAGGTTTATAAAATCATGAGGTGAATGATGAGGGTTTTTTTCCCTTGGTAGGGGAGTTCAAAACTCGGGGCTGTATGCTTCAGCTGAGACAAGAAAGACTTGAAAAGGACGTGAGAACCAAACTTTTTACACAGAGTGGAGTTTGTGTGTGGAATGAACTGTCAGAGGAAGTGGTGAATGTGGGGACAGTTACAACATTTAAAAGACACTTGGATAAGTGCATGCACATGAAATGTTTGGAGGGATATGGGCTAAATGCAGGCAGGTGGGACTAGTTTAGTTTGGGATTAGGGTCGGCGTGAGCTAATTGGATCAAAATGTCTATTTCTGTGCTGCATAATCCTGTGGCTCTATATTTTTCCAAACCTGCCCTCTCACTTTGAGTTCTGCACAGCTTCAGATACATGCAATTCCCTGTGTATTTCAGGAAATAGAATTTACTAAGGGCATTTGTGTGGTGGGCGGGCGAATTGCTTGGGATTTATTTTCGCTGAGCTGCTAACTCAGAGAGTATCCAGTCACTATACATTGAGTACCATATGTCTAACACATAGCAGGTCTGACAACGGTTTTTCCACCAGATCTGGTCATTCTCAATTAGCCCAACTTAAGGCAATGATTGAAATTTCACATTAAAACAAAAATAATAACAGATATGTGATGAATTCTGCAATTGATTTTGATACTGCAAAGATATTTACATTACAGAGCTCTGTGAAATCGTAATATAGGAATAGAGAACACTTTTTTTAACCCATTCATGGGATCTGGCTATTGTTAGTCTGACCAGCACCGCCCCTAGTTGCCCCTTTAGAGGGTGGTGCTGAGCTTCTTTCTTGAACCGCTGCAGTTCCTGTGCTGTAGGCAGGCCCACAATACCCTAAGGGAAGGAATTCCAGGATTGTCGTACAGCGGCAGAGAAGGAACAGTGATATATTTCCAAGTCAGGATGGTGAGTGGTCGTAGGGGAACTTGCAAAAAGTGGTGTTCCCATGTATCTGCTGCCCTTGTTGTTCTGGATGGTAGACGATGAAATAAGGACCAGAAGGCTCTATTTGATGCTGTTCCGCCATTTAGCAAGTGCATGGATTGTCTAAGTTGTGGCCTCAACTCCACTTTCCCTTCCGTGCTCCCCATAATCCTTGAACCTCCTTGTCGATCAAGAAATCTGTAACTCAGCTTCAGTAAATTCAATGACTCCAATAGGTTCTTAACAAGAGAATTCCACACTCATATAACCATCCGAGGGAAAAGGCAATCCTTATTGCCAACATGAAATGGACACACTTCTTTTTAAACTGCCTTCCTTAGTTCTCATCCTCTCACCAACACTTCTGAAATATTATCCTCGCAGTACGCACCCTACAAGCTGCCTCAGGATCTCGAAAGGTCACTTCCCCGTTCTCCTGAACTGGCCCAACGTTTCTGACTATTCACATGATGAGGACATTACTGGCTAGCCCAGCATTTATGGCCCATCCTTAAGCGCCCAGAGGGACGTTAAGAGTCAAACACATTGAAATGGGTCTGGAGTCACATGTAGACCAGAACAAGTAAGGGCGGCAGTATCTGCTCCTCAAGACGTTACTGAACCATTTGGGTTTTCTCCTGACAATCAACCATCATTAGACGATTAAATCCAGATTTTTAACTGAATTTAAATTACAACGTCTGCCCTGGTGAGATTCAAACTCAAGTTCCTGGAACATTATCTGGGTCTCTTGATCAACAGTTGAGCAATAATACTACTAGATCATTGCCTCACCACATTTTTCTGGACAAGGCAAGCTCCTTATCTCACAAATGAAGCGTCTCTGAATTTCTCCTAAAGCTACTATATTTGCTTTTTTTTCAAATGGGGGACACATCTGTTACACAGTGCTGCAGATGGGGAGGAATTTTTTCAGCCACGGGGGGGGGGGGGGGGGGGGGGTGAATCTGCGAAACGCATTGGTGCAGTCGGGTGTGGAGGCCGAGTCATTGACTGTCCTTAAGAGAGAGACAAACAGATTCTTCGTTGATAAAGGGACCAAAGGTTATGAGGAGAGGGCAGGAGAATGGGGTTCAGAAACGTATCAGCCATGATTGAATGATGGTGGAGGCCCGATGGGCTAAATGGCCTAATTTTGCTCCTGAATCCTCTGGTCTTAGACATGGTCTCACTAACAATCATGTGCTGGTGCAGTGAATTTTGCCACTTTTATATTTCTTTTCCCATTATATTCTGCTAACCTTTGTGTGTTTTCTCTGATTGCTTACTGGCCCAAACCACAGGCAACATCAACTGTTTGTGTGTCCTGGTTTGATCATTGTGTAATACCATTGTTTGTGCAGGCTGCATGTGATAACTTTTGGTTTTAATCCTTTGTGACCCTCAGAGAGGGACAGAGAAAACATTCCTGCACTGTGCAATCCACCGAAGGACCCTTGTGGGTCTCTCTGAACCATGAGTTGTAGGTTCAAATCCTGAGCTCAATCCCAGGGCAGCACAGTGGCTCAGTGGTTAGCACCGCTGCCTCACAGTGCCAGGGACCTGGGCTCGACCCCACCATCGGGCGACTGTCGGTGTGGAGTTTGCCCATTCTCCCTGTGTCTGGATGGGTTTCCTCCGGGTGCTCCGGTTTCCTCCCACAGTCCAAAGATGTGCAGGTTAGGGTGGATTTGCCATGGGAAATGCAGGGTAGTTAGGGTAGGGTGGGAATGGGTATGATGCTCTTTGGAGTGTTGGTATGGACTCACTGAGCCAAATGGCCTGCTTCCACAGTGTAGGGATTCTATGAAATCCCTGCTAGCTCTGGAAGTGTGTCTGAGCAGATTATTTGGAAAATTTTCCCTCCCGCACAATAAGCAACAAAACTCCATTCACTTTCCTCATCAGTTGCTTGCACCAGCACAGTAACTTCATGTCCCTCATTTAACAGGACCCACAGATCCATCTGCATCCTCAGGCTCTTCAGTCCCTCTCCCATTTGACTGATATACGGTTGGTATGTTCTTCCTGCTAAATTGGACACGTTCATATTCTCCTACATTATATTCTACCTGCCTTTTCTACTCAGTTAACCTTTTCTAAGTCCACTAGCAACCTGTATTCTCTTGACAACTTTTGTTGCAGCATTGTCAAACTAGCTACCTTCCATTTGTGCCAAATCACTTCTGCTGGTTATAAATAGTGGAGGTCCCAGTGGTGAGCAACATGGGAGTGGCAAGAGGGTCAGGAGCTGTGGTCATATCCTCTGCTAGAGGATGCGCAATGCAGGAATACTTTCTCTGTGTCTCTCTGAGGGTCACAAGAGATTAAAACTGAAAGTTATCACATGCAGCCTGCACAAACAATGGTATTACAAAACGATCAAAACAGGACACACAAACAGTGTGATGTCGCCAGTGGTTTGGGCCAGTAAGCAATCAGAGAAAACACACAAAGGTTAGCAGAATATAGTGGGAAAAAAAACCGAGTGAAAGTAAAATTGAATGGGATGAAGTTGGAAGCATTTCTTTTTAGGAAAGGGTTGATCAGACTCCCATCCATTTCTCTGGGAGAAAGTACACCTCTACTTTCACTTCTCACCCTCAACCACCTCCCACACTCTCCCCCTCACCCTCAACCACCTCCCACACTCTACCCCTCACCCTCAAACACCTCTACACTCTCCCCTTCACCCCCAAACACATCCCACATTCTCCCCCTCACCCTCAACCACCTCCCACACTCTCCCCCTCACGCTCAAACAACCCCACATTCTCCCCCTCACCCTCAACCACCTCCCACACTCTCCCCCTCACCCTCAACCACCTCCCACACTCTACCCCTCACCCTCAAACACCTCTACACTCTCCCCTTCACCCCCAAACACATCCCACCCTCTCCCCCTCACACTCAACCACCTCCCACACTCTCCCCCTCACCCTTAAACATCTCCAGCACCCCATTCCACATTCTCAAACACCTCTGCATTCTCCCTCTCACCCTCAAAAACCTCTACACTCTCCCGCTCACCCTCAACCACCTCCCACACTCTCCCCTTTCCCTCAAATGCCTCCACGCTCTCCCCCTCACCCTCAAATACCTCGACATTCTACACCTCACTCTGGACCACCCTCAAATACTGCTCCTCACCCTCAGCCACTTCCATACAGCACCTTTTACCCTCAGCTGTGCTGTCACTCCAATCAGACGCTAGGAATCCTGCAGTGAGGAACTCAGTTCCTGATTCCCCAGAGTCCTTCCACCACCTCCACAGCAGAAGTCAGGGCTGGAATGGAATATTCCCAACTGGCAGCCTCAACAACTTGGTTGGCACCACATCCACAAGAATCCACTCCCTCTACCACGGATGCTCAGTAGCAGCAGTGTGTACTATCTACAAGATGCACTGCAGAAATTCACCAAAGATCCCAAGGTGGAAACTTCCAAACCCACTACAACTTCCATCCAGAATGTCAAGGCCAGCAGAGACATGGGAACGCCACCACCTTCAAGTTCCATCCGAGACACTCACCATCCTGACTTGGAAATATATCGCCGTTCCTTCATTGTTGTTGGGTCAAAATCCTGGAATTCCCTCCCTGAGGGCATTGTGGGTCAACCCATTGCCCGTTGACTGCAGCGGTTCAAGAAGGCAGGTTACCCCCATCGTCACAAGGGGTGACTAGGGTCGGGTAATAAATGCTGATCCAGCCTGCCAGCAATGCCCAAAATGTGCCAGGGAATAAAACAAAGACAATAGGCAGATGCGATTGTGCATGACACCAAAAGGCAGTTGAGGAAGGTGACAGACAGCAAAATCCTGGTTCCCAGTCAGAGAAACACTTAAAGAACCATCCTGGGATTTGTTCAGTTTACTTTCCCACTGTTGTCAAATTCAAAAAGTATCTTAGTAATAACAGAAGCCAAAAATGAGACAGCGTCAACAACATGGAACCCAAGGTTAAGTTCAACCTGATACTGGTCCCTCTCTAGCTTTCTGATGACATTATCCATTCCCTGATTCCCACAGGAAAAACTAAAGTGACCTCGATCAGAAAGGGTGACGGTGGTATACCGGTGATGTCACAGGGTTCGCAATCTAGAGGGTCAGACTAAAGGCCTGGGAATATCCATTCTAACGACATCTCGAGGAATTTCACTTCAGTTCACAATTCTGAATTTGGAACTCAAACCTAATATTTTATCAGGCTTTACATGTTTTCAAGGGGGAGACAGAAAGATTCCTAAAAAGATTTTCAGGGGATATACGGGAATGTAGCATTGCGGTGAAAATCAGATCAGCTATGATCTTATGGAGTGGTGTAGCAGGCACAAATGACTGAATAGCCGAAAGTCGTTTCTTGTTTGTATATTCTCTGTAATGTTACCCATCTATTATTGTTTACAATTGTATATGGTTCACCAATGGCCCTTGCAGAGGGAAATCTGCCATCTGTACCTGGTCTGGCCTACATGTGACTCCAGCCCCACAGCAATGTGGTTGACTCTTAACTGTGTTGAGAAATGACTGAGCAAGCCACCCCATTTGAGGGCGGTTACGGACGGATAAGAAATGCTTGTCTTCCCATCAATGCTCACATCCCCTAAAAGACTGAATTCAGAGAACGAGTTTCATTGAGGCCTTCATAAGTCAATCGGATCACGATTTGAAAATTTTCTGCTGTACAAGGCAAAGGTAGGGGAGGAGCTCAAGGTGAGTTGCTCTTGTAGCGGGATGGCACAGACGTGAAAGGCCGAATGGTCTCCTTTTGTGCCATAATCATTCCAAGATACAGCTCCATGATGCGGAGATTGACTCATCTGCTTTGTTTGGCCTCTTGCTCTGCACTCCAGGGTCTGACGGTGACCTTAGGCCATTGAAGCATTGCCAATGCATTGCGTTTAGCCCACAGACTCACTTCTGCCCCAGTTGTCCCTTCATGGGCCCTGCCATCTCTTGGCTCTCCTGGGGTTTGTGTGCCCTCTTTCAGGCTGCACTATCTTACACGGCTGAAGCTGTTCTGAGTCCCTATTATCCTCTGCTTGCTCTTCTTCAAGCTGAGTAGACTACTTCGAGTCATGTTCTCTCAGTAATGGCAATCGCAAAAAAATCATCGATTATTGTTTACACGGAGACCTGGGTCATTCACAGTCTTGTAGGGAGGGGAATCTGCCATCCTTACATGGTCTGACCTACATGTGACTCCAGGCCCACAGTGATGTGGTCAACTCTTAACTGCCCTCTGGGCAACTAGGGATGGGCGATAAATGCTGACCTAACTGGTGACACATGCACTCCATGGGTGAATTCAATAAACATGAAGACTGGTTATTAGGATCATTCCTTCTTCAAGTTCTCTCCCAGAACTGGCTTCCACATGATATAATTCAGCAGCTTATTTAACGTCTGATCTCAGAAGAGGCGCAAGCTGTTCCTCTTTACAGTATAATTTACCGCCACATTGAGCCTCGTTGAACACATTATTGTAATGGTGAATCTTGGAAGAGATTGGAGATATCAAGGACTGCAGATGCTAGAGTCAACACCACAGTGTGGAGCTGGAGGAGCACAGCAGGCCAGGCAGCATCAGAGGAGCAGGAGAGTCTCCGTTTCAGGCCGAGACCCTTCATTAGGAAGCTGCCTGACCTGCTGTGTTCCTCCAGCTCCACACAGTACTGGCTCAGAAGAGATTGGTGCTGTACTGTTTTCTTTTTCATTCACAACATGAGGGCATCACTGGCCAGGGTTTTGTAGCTCATCCCTACTTTCCCAGAGGGCAGTTAAGAGTCAACCAAACTGCTGTGGGCCTAGAGTCACATGTAGGCCTGACCAGGTAAGGGTGGCAGTTTTCTTCCCTAAAGGACTTAAAGAAGCAGATAGGTTTTCGAACAATCAACTCTTGTTCATCATTAGACTCCGAATTCCAGATTTTCATAATATTCAAATTCCACCATCTGGTGCGGCAGGATTTGAACCAGGTGCCCAGCACCTCACCACAGTCTCTGGACTAATAGTCCAACGGTAAAACCGCTAGGCCATCACCTCACCAACCTGCTTCACAAATGCCCTTATGGAAGGAAACTGCCACCCTTACCCGGTCTGGCCTACACGTGACTCCAGACCCACAATATAATGTGATTGACCATCAACTGCCCTCTGAAATGCCCCTGGCAAACCTATTTGCTGTAAAGACTCTTAGGCATTAACCAGGACATCCCTTGGGGAGAACAAAGAGAACAATTAACAAAGAACAAAGACTTCCCTCAGATTGAGGGTTTTGCCCTCCTTAGAGTTGGTGAGGCCCAAAGACTGGAGGGGAAAAAGAAAGCAGACCACACCGGAGAAATCCTCAGGAAGACTGGAAAAATAAGATTGCACCTTAAACAAAACAATCAGCCTAAGAGGCTGACCCAATGCACATCAGTCTCTCCTCCCACTGTTCGGGCGTGTCTCTAACTATAGTTGTTGGAGTTCTGCCAAATGATCTCAGTGCTGTAGAAGAGAGGGCTGTTAACCAGGCTGAGAGAATAACTTAAACTAACTTCGAAACCCTGCTTCAGAAACCATGGGCTCCCGGTACAGCACACAGCGTTTATTCGGTAAGTATTGACTGATCGGCGCTCGAGGAGATTAGTGTGTTGTGTAAGCATTGAACTGCTGTATTCCCTCTATTTAAGTTTGTAATATTATTCTCTCTCTGTGTGACACACATGTGCGTTCTCTCTCATCACGACAAAATACTACTTCTCACTCCTTCCTGGACATTTTATCAAACATTTTCACTCTCTCCTTCTGTCATAATTCTTACTATATCTTGATGTGGAGACTTTTATTCCAAAAATATACTTAATTCATAAAAAAAACTTATGTATATATGGTTACAAATACAGTTCAATTCTATACAATAGCGTATCAAGGAAGTAGACAAAACATTGGAGTTTGATGCTATCCAAATAAACCAAAGGCATCTGATGCTTGAACAAGACTATGATGCATATACAGTAGCACACCATCATAGTCTAGAGCAACCTTAATGTCTGTTTTAAAACTTTCTGCCTCTACTACTCTCTCTGAGATGTGGTGAACACTGAGATTAAATTGCACCAGTCATCTCTCTCTAATGAGAGGGAGCAGCTCTATTGTCTGGTAGGGTTACGGAGATTTTATTTTTACCTTACTATTTTCCCTCCCTAAATTGCAATCGCTCTCCCTATATATTGCGTCAACCCGTTGTACATTTCATGACAGTGTTTATCTCTTTTTCACCTCAGTCACTTTCTTTGCTTCCTGCATTCAGAAACCATCACTCATCAAATCCCGTATTATCCTCTCTCTCTCGCGCGCTCATCCCTGCCACTGTGTCTCAGTCGTTAAAAGTGTTTTCCAGTCAAATTGAAACAACCCTGACGATTATAAAATATCTGTGGAGCTGACCCACAGGGAACATTGGACGTTGACCCCAACTAAGTATTGGAAAAGCGAGAGAGCTAGTACCTAGTTAACAGGGAGTTTTGTGAAGGTTGAGTTTGCAGTTGCTGTGAGTTTGTGACTGTGTGTACTGAGTCAGTTAAACTATCCTTCACTACAGTGTTCCTCTGGTCTGAGTGAAACTTGGGAGAGGTGTTAAATTACAGCTTCTGTAGAAATCGGTAAACAATAATTCAAAAGTCAGCATACTTCTCATTGCAGTTAGCACTGAGATGTATGGGTGAAGATTTGTAAGTGAATTCCACATGTTTTTCTGGGGAAGGCGTCCCCTGTGGTACTGCTAATCAAAATAAGGATAAGGCTACATGGATGCTTAGTCACCCCTGATGGCTAATGAGGTGGTGTGTGTGTGTGTGTTTGTGTGTGTGTGTGTGTGTGTGTGTGTGTGTGTGTGTGTGTGTGTGTGTGTGTGTGTGTGTGTGTGTGTGTGTCTGTGTGAGAGAGAGAGAGTGTGTGTGTGTGTGTGTGTGTGTGCGTGCGCGTGTGTGTGTGTCTCAGAGAGTGTGTTTGTGTGTGTGTGCGTGTGTGTATATCTTTGTGTGTGTGTGTGTGTGTGTGTGGGTGTCTGCCTGTATATGTGTGTGTGTCTCTCTGAGAGAGAGTGTGTATGTGTGTGTGTGTGTGTGTGTGTATGTGTGTGTGTAACTAACACATTGGTTTTGGTGGCTCTTGATCGGGCCTCTCTTGCCTTTTGCACTCTGGAAGGAATGAGGACTCAATAACCAGCTTGTTTAGCAGCTGGGACTTGGATGTGGAGTGTCTGCTCGAGCAGTGAACAGACGTTGCTAACCCCAAGGGTCTGCTTCAGATCAGCTTGCTGCTTGCTCGCTTTCAGGAACTAAAACATCCCGCCTTGGCTTTTCTTGTGGCCTGCTCAGTGCACTACCTGGTTCTTTCTCGAGTGTTCCAGGCCCCTCTTGATTGGAGGGCACATTGAAATAATGAACCAAAACACAGCAGGCACTTGGAATCAGAAATAACGTCCCTGCAGAGTGACCTGTTTTAAAATGAAAGGCGGGACTCTGTGGCTGGTGAAGTAGGAGAGTAGCTGATTGTGAGAAAGGGGGCTGTGAGATTAAACAGCACTGCGACAGCATGGGAAGCTGGATCCTCTGATCCCGCACCAGCAGAGGGAGGCCAACGTCAGTTCAAAATTCCAACTCTCCCCCGGCCAGCTCTCTGCCCCTCCACAAGTTAAGCACATTGGGTGGATGTGGTGAAGATCCTTTTTTATACATTATTCATTCACTGGATGAGGGCATCGCTGGCTAACCAGCATTTATTGCCCATCCCTAATTGTCCAGAGGGCAGTTGAGAGTCAACCACATTGCTGTGGGTCTGGAGTCACATGCAGGCCAGACCAGGTAAAGATGGCAGTTTCCTTCCCTAAAGGACATTAGTGACCCAGATGGGTTTTTCCAACAATCGACAGTGGATACATAGTCATCATTAGAATTCAGATCCCACCATCTGCCATGGTGGGGTTTGGACCCAGACCCCCAGAACATTGTCTGAGTCTCTGGATTAACAGTCCAACGATAATACCACTAGGCCATCGCTTCCCATGATTTCCCAACACATTCACACCTAGCCTGTCTGCCCTGCCCTCCTATGACAATGCATCTGCTCCAGTAAACAGCTTGAAAACATTCTCTAAACAGGCTTCCAGTCGTAAGAGAGAATAGGAGCTGACAGCACAGCTTCAGAGTGAAGGGGCGACACTTTAGAACTGGCTGTGGCGGGATTTCTTCAGGCAGATAGTGGTGAATCTATTGAACATAGAGGGCTTTGGCAGCCAAGTCATTGAGTGTATTCCAGACAGAGAAAGATAGTTCTAGTCTGTTAAGGGGATTCTAGGATTATGGGGGAGGAGGCAGGCGAATGGAGTTGTGGAACACATCATCCATGATTTAATGGCGGAACAGACTTGATGGGCTGAATGGCAGAATTCAGCTCCTTTTTAAAATTCATTCAAAAGATGTGGGCATTGCTGGCTGGGCCAGCATTTATTGCCCATCCCTAATTGCCCAGACGGCAGTTAAGAGTCAACCACATTGCTGTGGGTCTGGAGTCACATGTAGGCCAGACCAGGTGAAGATGGCAGTTTCCTTCCCTAAAGGACACTAGTGAACCTGATGGGTATTTCCTGACAATTGCCAATGGGCTCATGGCCACTGTTAGCCTCGTAATTCCACATTTTTAGTTGAATTCAAATTCCACCATCTGCCGTGGCTGGGCTCAAACCTGGGTTCCCAGAGCATTAGCGACAATAAGGTCCACAGATGATGGAAATCCGAGTCAACAGGTGTGAGGCTGGAAAAGTGCAGCAGGCCACACCACATCAGAGGAGCAGGAAAGTTAATGTTTTCGGGCTGAAACGTTGACTTTCCTGCTCCTCTGATGTTGCCTGGCCTGCTGTGTTTTTCCATCCTCAGAACATTACCTGGGTTTCTGGATTGACAGTCCAGTGATAAAAGCAATAGGCCAAAATATGCGACCATACCTTGCGGTCATGTCCTGAAACCTCCCAGCCTCAATACCTCACATGCAGCTCCCAGGACAGGGACAGCACGGGGTTAGATACAGAGTAAATGTCAGTGTGGCTGTCAATGTCGTCCTGGCTGGGGAGCAGCTGCACCCTGTGAACAAGCGGAAGCACGATGCTATGGGAGGTCATGTGACACAGCTGGCAGCATCTCTGAGCTCGGATCCCACGGATGGGTACCCCACTCTCCAGGAAAGACACCCGCATAATGTTGTCAAACGTGGGCCTGCAGATCCGTCTGGCAGGCACTCGCATCCCTCAGTCAGAGTGTGAGATTCCTGGCCTGCCATAGTGATAGGGAAAACACTGGAGCCTTCGCCATTCCTCTCCTGGCAACAAGAACTGTGTTCCAAAGGCGGCTCTGACCAAGTCAGCTCTAACACACTACTGCCACGGGCTGGTGGCGAGAGAGGAGCAGTATTGTGTGATTCTGAACTCTGAGCTCCCAGGCTGTAGGCCCGTCTCTAGCCCAACTGAGTAAGCCCAGTCTCCACAAACTCGGGGACTGTGTCAGGCCAGGCAGCACCAGAGGAGTAGGAAAGCTGACATATCGGGCCCAGACCCTTCTGGCATCGGTAGTTCCTACTATCTCTGAGACTGTGTCAATGGTGACTGCGCTTTGAACTGAAATCCGGCACGGCATGTGTAAATCTCTTGAACCCGTGTTTTCCCACTGTCCACCGAGGTGTCTGCACCCCTTCAGTCCTAGCCTCAGGTGTATCCCATGGTCACTTCCCCAATTAAATTGTGCCTCCTTAGTTCTAGATACACTGTCAAGATGCAACACCCCCTTTAACACCTACTCTGTAAGGACCCCATAGAATCCAACATGTTTCATTAAGATGGGGAGACAGTGATGTCAGACTAGTATCTAATCCAGAGACCCAGCTTAGTGATCACAGCCACAGCTGTTGGCAGAACTTAACCTTGGTTTGGAAATCTGGGATGACAGACCCAGTAACATTAACCATGAAACTGTCATCAGTTTTCATGCAAAACCCCTATGGTTCACCCATGCCCTTTAAGGAAGGAGACTTCTGCCCTTTACCAGTCCTGGCTCCCATGTGACTCCAGACCCACATGACAATGCGGCTGTGTCTTACCTGTCCCTCTGCTCGAGCAAGTTGCTCCATTCAAGGGCAACTAGGGAGGAGCAATAAATGATGTCCTTCTGATGTCCCATGAAATAAAACAAATTGGGAACATCAGGAAAGGAGAAGACCACTCAGCCCTGAGGAAGGGTTACTGTACCTGAAACATTAACTCTGTTTGCTCCTTCACAAATGCTGCCAGACCTGCTGAGCTTTTCCAGCAATTTTGTCTTTGTTCAGCCCCTCGAGCCTGCTCCAACATTCATTGAGATTGTGGCTGATCTGTGACCTAATACCATGTACCTGCCTCTGGCCCGTATCCCTTAATAACATTGCTGGAAAGTATTTATCTGGCTCAGATTTAAAATGAACAACTGATCCAGCATTCGCTGCCATATGTAGAAGAGAGCTCCAATCCTCTTTCACCCTTTGTGTGTCAAAATGCTTCCTAACATCTCTCCTGAATCGTCTGGCCCTAACTTTTCAACAATTCTTCAAAATGCTAATAGATAAAGGTGCTATCCTCATAAAACAAACCCTTTCATCCCAGGAATCAACTGAACAAACTGTCATTGACATTGCAAGTATATCCTTTGTTGTAAGAGAGAGTTGGACATGTTTGGAAGAACTATATTTGCAATCATCTCAATCCGTCTCCCTCAAAGCCCATTGGAGTATTAGCTTGCTGACTGGGTCGATTCTGGCCCAACCCGCAGCTTCACATTTATACATTAAGGGGCCTGTGCCCTCCGTGTCTGCTTAACCCAACTGAGGCTGGAGGGCCAATGTCATGCCAACTTCCCAGGCTGGGCTCGCCATCTTGCTGTTGGCTTCAGCCAACCTTCTCAAATCTCCCCTTCACCTCCATTAATAGGAGAGCCAGCAGTTTGACAATTAGCCCCTAGGAAAAGCCTTATGAATCTTCTAGTGGGCATTAAGCACCAGGCAGCCACCAGAGTGGGCATTCACACATGGCAGGGAGTGCACAAGGAATTTGGAGACATGGTTGAATGTGTCACATGGGCATTCTGCTGGTCAATGGTTTCAATTCCCTGTTGCCTATCAGTCATCTTCCAGCTGGGTCAAGTGGAAAACTACTCTCTTGAAAAGGAGCTGACAGCGTTTCACTCGAACCTGGGAGCTGAGGTGTTAAACTGCTTCAGAATAATCACTGCATGATCTGTTGAGTGTGACAGATTATCAGAGGGCTTCAGCACCAACTTTCCAGATTCTGCAAATTTTGAGATAACATTCACAAAAGTACACAACAGGAAGAAATACATGAGCTCAGGCTTTAGAGTCCTTGTGTCAATTTAAGGCTGAGACAAATCGACTCTTGATCAGTCAAGGAACAAAGGGTGACAGGGGATGGGTAGATAATTGAATAATCAGACGTAGAGTAACACAGCACAGAAACAGACCCCTCTGTCTAACCGAACATATTCCCAAACTAAACTGCAGGCTACGCTGACCATCATCCCAAATTAAACTAGTCCCACCTGCCAGTGCTTGGCCCACATCCCTCCAAGCCTTTCATATACTTACTTAATTATCTTTTATGTGTTGTAACTGTATCCACACCCACCACTTCCTCTGGAAATGCATTTCACACACAAACCACTCTCTGTGTAAAATCGTTGCCTCTCATGTCCTTTTTAAATCTCTCTCCTCTCACTTTAAAAATATGCCCCCTTGTCTTAAAATCCCCACCCTCAGGAAAAGACACCCGCCATTCATCATATCTGGTACACCCTCATTATTTTATAAGCTTCTAAAAGATCATCTCTGAACTTCCTAGGCTCCAGTGGAAAATGTCCCAGCCTGTTCAGCCTCTCCTTATAATTCAAACCCTCCATCCCATTCCCAGCAACCTCTTGGTATATCTTTTCTGAACCCTCTCCAGTTTAATAATAATACCCCATGCTGTCCCTGTTGAACAGGGCAACCAGAACTGGACACAGTATTCCAGAACAGGTCTCGTCAATGTCCTGTTCAACCTCCACATAAAATCCCAGCTCCTGTACTCAAAGGTCTGAGCAATGAAGGCAAGCGCGCTAAACGCCTTCTTAACCACCCTGTCTACCTGTGAGACAAATTACAAAGAGTTATGTACCAGAACCCCTAGGTCTCTCTGTTCTATGTGATCTCATTGAATGGTGAAGCAGGGTCAAAGGGCCTATTCCGATTTTTTTTATCATATTTTGGTCTTGAACCACTATGCTTATCACTGGGACACATCCCGAATTCTGCAAGCAGTTCCTCAGGAGAGTTACAGAACTACAATGACGCAACGTTGTGGAAATATTCACTGGAGCATATGAGGAATCTCACAGTCACTCTCTGGGTTGTAGCAATTTGCCAAGATAACCCTGGTGACTGTTCTGCAGACAAAGCTCAGTTCACACTGTCTCTGGGAGGTAGCGAAGTTGCAACCGACCACAGCTCCCTACTGCTGTGCGATCTTCTACACTTTCAACTGGATTGCCTTGCGAGGACAGTCTCGGTCTGTATCCCTTGGAGTTTAGGGGAATCTGCTGCAATTTAATTGAAACGCATAAGATCATGGGGGGACTTGACCGAGTGGATGTGGAAAGGATGACTTCCTCCTGTTAAATCTTCAGTCAGCTAGAAAGGAGATGCTGGTTTCGATTAATTGAAATGCAAATCCCAAATTTCTTTCAAGTCACTAAAAGTTTTACCAGTGTGTACAAGAGGTGACATCTCAGGTCAGACAATGCATTTTAGTCGTGAGATAACAAGGTGTAGAGCTGGATGAACACAGCAGGCCAAGCAGCATCTGAAGAGCAGGAAGGCTGACGTTTCGGTCCTGGACCCTTCATCAGAAATGGGGGGGAAGAGGATTCTGAAATAAATAGGGTGAAAGGGGGAGGCGGATTGGAGATGGATAGAGGAGAAGATAGGTGGAGAGGAGACAGACAGGTCAAAGAGTTGGGGATGGAGCCAGTAAAAGTGAGTGTAGGTGGGGAGTTAGGGAAGGGATAGGTCAGTCCAGGGAGGACAGACAGGTCAAGGGGGTGGGATGAGGTTAGTAGGTAGGAGATGGGGTGGGGCTTGAGGTGGGAGGAGGGGATAGGTTGGAGGAAGGACAGGTTAGGGAGGCAGGGACGAGCTGAGCTGGTTTTGGGATGCGGTGGGGGGGGGGAGATTTTGAAGCTTTTGACCCTGCCTCCCTAACTCCTTCCTAACTCCCCACCTACTCTCACCTCTACTGGCTCCAACCCCGCCTCTTTGACCTGTCTGTCTCCTCTCCACCTATCCTCTCCTCTATCCATCTTCTGTCCGCCTCCTCCTCTCTCCCTATTTATTTCAGAATCCCCCCCCATTTCTGAAGAAGGATCCAGGCCCGAAATGTCAGCTTTCCTGCTCTTCAGATGCTGCTTGGCCCGCTGTGTTCATCCCGCTCCACACTTTGTTACCTTCAATTTGTAGACACTGTCAGGGCATTTTTATAACTTACTGCTTTGGAAAGAAAACTAATCTGACTGCAGGTTAACACAGACAGAAAGGCTTCTTTCCTAAAATGCATTGTCTGATCTGTCACCTCTTGTCCACATTAATAAAACCTTTAGTTATCTTGGGGCAGTGATTTGAAAGAAATTCTGGTATTTGCATATTAATCAATCGAAACCAGCAACTCCTTTCTAGCTGATTTAACAGGAGTGAGTCAGCCAGCCATTTTAGTTTTATTAAATACAATCACATCAATTGTGTGATTCTTTGATTTCTTGCTCATAAATTCTGTGTATTGATATCTCCGCTCTCACTACACCTGAAGAAGGAGCAGCGTTCAGAAAGCTAGTGTGTTCAAATAAACCTGTTGGACTATACCCTGGTGTCATGTGATTTTTGACAGAGCCCAGAGACAGAGAGAGCGAGAGGGAGGCTGCAGGGTTTGTAAAGGTCTGTCCATACAAAGCTGCAATGAAGCACCTTTTCCCCACGGGGCTTCATTTGACTCGCTAAAGACATGGCATCCTGCTGGGATGTGTTTCAGAGCGCCATTTGAGCCATCAGATAAGATACATAACCAGAATTAAATCTAATCCTAATTCCATCCCCACTTTCCCCACTTGACAGTTAATTCGAACTGGACCTTTATGGATTTGGGTGCCCACCTGGAGGTCATGTAGATTTCCACACCCCTCACAGTTCCAAAGGGCTACAGCCCAGGAATCTAGCAGTACCACACTCAACATGAATCAACATATGCCAGTAGCGCTAGACATTAGTTATCCCAAAAGCCTGCCCACCATCTACAAGGCACAAGTCAGGAGTGGGATGGAACATGCCGACTGGATGACTGCAGCCCCAGTGACACTCAAGATGGTCGACACCATCTAGGACAAAGCAGCCCCCATCGCAGAGTGTACCATCTGCAAGATGCACTGCAGGAATTCACCAAGGCTCCATAGGCAGCACCTTCCATGACCTCTTCCATCTAGAAGGACAAGGGAAGATACATGGGAACGCCACCATTTGCAAGTCCCCTTCCAAGTCACTCACTGTCATGAGTCGTAGAATTCCTACTGTGTGGAAGCAGGCCTTTCAGCTCATTGAGTCCAGTAGAACCCTTCCAAAAGCAACCGGTCAGACCCAATCCTCTAACCCATCCCCATTACCCTGCATATCCCACAGCTAATTCACCTAGGCTGTACACCTGTCAACACTGTGGGCAATTTCCCATGGCCAACCCACCCTAACCGTACATCTTTGGACTATGGGTGGAAACCTGCGCAGGCATGGGGAGAATGAGTGGATTTTGCACAGACACATGGAAACGAACCCAGGCCCCTGGCGCTGTGAGGCAACAGTGCTAACCACTGAGCCACAGTGCCGCCCCACCATGCTGGCGTGGAAATATATCGCTGTTCCTTCTGTGTTGCTGGGTCAGAATGTTACAGCTCTGTCACGAACAGCTCTACATACCTACTCCTGAGGTCTATTGTGGTTCAAGAAACTGGCTAATCACCACCTTCCCAAGGGTAATTAGGGATTGAGAACAAACATTGGCACAGCCAGCAAAACCCACATGCCACAAATTAATCAACAATAAGTTGTAGGTTTGAGTTGGGAAGGGGAGAATCTTTCACAGTGCTGGTTGACAGTTTGGCACTAAAATTCACTTGGTATTATCTACAGTACAATCTTACACCATTGCCCTTGAACTTGTGATGAACTATTTAGTTGCATTTTTCAGTCTGCCATCTATTCTTGCTGCGGTCACCATTATCCCCTCCCAATCCCCACCCAATTCCCCCCCAACACTCACACACACACACACTCTCTTGCACTCAAACGCACAAGCACATTCACGCACACGCAACACATACACACACACACACACACACACACCACCACATATACACACATACACACACTCTCTTGCATACACGCACACTAGCACACATATACACGCATTCACACACACACACACACACATACTCTCATGCACACATATAAACACACACACTCACACACATGTATACACACACGCACACACTTTCACGCACACATATAAACACCACACTCACACATGTATACACACACGCACACACTCTCACGCACACATATAAACACACACACTCACGCACATGTATACACACTCACACACACATATAAACACACACACGCACACACATGTATACACACACGCACACACTCTCACACACACATATAAACACACACACTCACACACATGCATACACACACGCACACACTCTCACGCACACATATAAACACCACACTCACATGCATGTATACACACACGCACACACTCTCACGCACACATATAAACACACACATTCACACACATGTATATACACACACACACTCTCACGCACACATATAAACACACACACACACACATGTATACACACGCACACACTCTCACGCACACATATAAACACACACACACACACACACATGTATACACACACGCACACATACTCTCACGCACACACACACAGTCAAACACACACACACTCTCAAAGATACACGCATACGCACACTCACACACACAATAAATCTTACTCCCATTCTGATGAAATGACCAAAATAAAACGATGGAGGGTCACTGGACTTGAATCCAGTTGACTCTGTTTCTCATTTGTTGCTTTGCCCTGGCTTCCATCATATTTTATGTCGCCGAAGCTCCCTCCTGGGCCTCCACACAGCATGGGGAGCCCTGTAACACTGACAGGAGCTTTACTGTTTCCACCTCCAGTGTTGTGGGAATGTCATTATCCTTGTACTCAAGTGAATTTCTCCCGTTGGCTGAATTTGTGGTTTTGATTTTTTTTGTCTTACAGTGATTTACTTCTACACATTGGTGATGAGGCATGTAGGAGGAACAACACAATGTGGTGAAGGATTTTACCGAACAATAAACAGGACTTGTATCGGTGAGTCAGTGTCCAGAAGCTTCACTCAATAGGGATATTTATTCCTTTCTTCAATGAACGATCAGCCCTGCTGCTTCAAGCAGTGCAGAGGAATTGGCTGAGAAAGCCATCGAGCTAGACAAACCAGGTTACCCTTTTACATACCATTAAGGAGAGGCTCAGGGGATCAGCATCATTGAACAAACATTTCAACTCCAACTCCAGAATCTTAAAGACGCTCAATGACTTGTCCCCCACAGCCCTCTGCAGCAATGGGCTCCACAGAGTCACCACCCTCCGGCTGAAGAAATTCTTCCCCATCTCAGTTCAAAAGGATCACCCCTTCACTGTGCCCCTGGGTCCTGGTATCTCCTGCTAGTGGAAACATCTTTTACATGCCCTCTTTATCCCCTCAGTATTCTGTAACTTTCAATCAGATCCCCCTTCATGCTTCCAAACTTCATCGAGTGCAGACACAGAGTCTTCAACCACTCCTCATATGAGAAACCTTTCATCCCCAAGATCATTCTTGTAAACCTCCTCTGGATGTCCACCCACACCAGCACATCCTTCCTTACATATTGGGTCTAAACTGCTCACAATATTCTGAATGCAGTCTGACCAGAACCTCATAGTGCCTCAGTGGCACATCCCTGCTCTTGATTTGTAGCCCTTTCAAAATGAATGGTGAGATTATCTTTGCCTTCCTAACTAATTGCACCTGTAAGTTAACCTGAAGAGAATCCTGAACTAGGACTGTTAAGATTAGATTCAATTCCCTACAGTGTGGAAACAGGCCGTTCGGCCCAACCAGTCCACACCACCCCTTGGAGCATCCCACCCAGACCCATCCCCCTATAACCCACACACCCCTGAACACTATGGGCAATTTAGCATGGCCAACCCACCTAGCCTGTACATCTTTGGGCTGTGGGAGGAAACCGGAGCACCCGGAGGAAACCCACGCAGACACGGGGAGAATGTGCAAACTCTGCACAGACACTTACCCGAGGCTGGGATTGAACCTGGGTCCATGCACTGTGAGGCTGCAGTGCTAACCACTGAGCCACCGTAATGCCCAGAGTCCTTTTGTGCTTCGGATTTCTGAACCCTTTCCCTGCTTAGAAAATAGTCTATGCCTCGATTCTTCCTATCAAAGGGCATAATCTCAAACATTCCCACATTGTATTCCATCTTCCTCTTCTTTGCCAACTTTTCTACCCTACCCAAGTCCTTCTGCAGCCTCCCTGCTTCCTCAACCTGACCTGTCCTTCCACCTATTTTTGTATCATCTGCAAACTTAGCATGAACGCCCTCAGTTCCTTTCTCCAGATCGTTGACGTATAATGTGAATAGTTGTGATCCCAGCACTGACCCCTGTGGAACCCCACTTGTCACCAGCTACCAATCTGAAAAAGACCCCTTTTTCCCCGCTCTCTGCCTTCTGCCAGTCAGCCAATCCTCTGTCCATGCCAACACCATGCCCCTAACACCATGGGCTCTTCTCATATTTAGCAGCCTCCTGTGCAACCCTTTGTCAAAGGCTTTCTGGAAATCCAAATAGATCATGTCCATGGAGATAATGGGAACTGCAGATGCTGGAGAATCCGAGATAACTAAGTGTGAAGCTGGATGAACACAGCAGGCCCAGCAGCATCTTAGGAGCACGAAAGCTGACGTTTCGGGCCTAGGCCCTTCATCAGAGAGGGGGATGGGGAGAGGGTTCTGAAATAAATAGGGAGAGAGGGGGAGGCGGACCGAAGATGGATGCAGGAGAAGAAGATAGGTGGAGAGGAGAGTATAGGTGCGGGGCGTGGGGTAGGAAAGGGATAGGTCAGCCCGGGGAGGATGGACAGGTCGAGGAGGCGGGATGAAGTTAGTAGGTAGGAAATGGAGGTGTGGTTTGAGGTGGGAGGAGGGGATAGTTGAGAGGAAGAACAGGCCAGGGAGGTGGGGACAAGCTGGGCTGGTTTTGTGATGCAGTGGGGGGAGGGGACGAGCTGGACTGGTTTTGGGATGTGGTGGGGGAAGGGGAGATTTTGAAGCTTGTGAAGTCCACATTGATACCATTGGGCTGCAGGGTTCCCAGGCGGAATATGAGTTGCTGTTCCTGCAACCTTCGGGTGGCATCATTGTGGCAGTGCAGGAGGCCCATGATGGACATGTCATCTAAAGAATGGGAGGGGGAGTGGAAATGGTTTGCGACTGGGAGGTGCAGTTGTTTGTTGCGAACTGAGCGGAGGTGTTCTGCAAAGCGGTCCCCAAGCCTCCGCTTGGTTTCCCCAATGTAGAGAAAGCCGCACCAGGTACAGTGGATGCAGTATACCACATTGACAGATGTGCAGGTGAACCTCTGCTTGATATGGAAAGTCATCTTGGTGCCTGGGATGGAGGTGAGGGAGGAGGTGTGGGGGCAGGTTTAGCACTTCCTGCGGTTGCAGGGGAAGGTGCCGGGTGTGGTGGGGTTGGAGGGGAGTGTGGAGCAGACAAGGGAGTCCTGGAGAGAGTGGACTCTCCGGAAGGCAGACAAGGGTGGGGATGGAAAAATGTCTTGGGTGGTGGGGTCGGATTGTAGATGGCGGAAGTGTCGGGGGATGATGTATTGTATCCGAAGGTTGGCAGGGTGGTATGTGAGGACTAGGGGGATTTTGGAGGCGCAGTTGTAGTATGGCATACTAACCTCTACATCGCCGAGGCCAAACGCCAACTCTCCGACACCTCCTCCTCCTACCCCTCGATCATGACCCCACCCCCAAGCACCAAACCATCATCTCCAATACCATCCATGACCTCATTACCTCAGGGGACCTCCCACCCTCAGTCTCCAACCTTATTGTTCCCCAACCCTGCACGGCCCGTTTCTATCTCCTTCCCAAAATCCACAAAATGCCTGCCTTGGTCGACCTATTGTCTCAGCCTGTTCCTGCCCCACTGAACTCATCTCCACCTATCTGGACTCCATTTTCTCCCCTTTGGTCCAGAAACTCCCTACCTACGTCCGTGACACCACCCAGGCCCTCCACGTCCTCCAGAACTTCCAATTCCCCTGTCCCCAACACCTCATTTTCACCATGGACATCCAGTCCCTATACACCTGCATTCCACATGCAGATGGCCTCGAGGCCCTCCGCTTCTTCCTGTCCCGCAAGCCCAACCAGTCCCCCTCCACCGACACCCTCATCCACCTAGCCGAACTCATCCTCATCCTCAACAACTTCTCTTTCGATTCCTCCCAGTTCCTACAGACAAAGGGGGTGGCCATGGGTACCCGTATGGGCCCAAGCTATGCCTGCCTCTTTGTAGGTTACATGGAACAGTCCCTCTTCCACACTGACACCGGCCCCAATCCCTCTTCCGCATCTACACCAGCCCCAAACCCCACCTCTTCCTCCGTTACATTGATGACTGTGTCGGCGCCACCTCTTGCTCCCAAGAGGAGCTCGAACAGTTCATCCACTTCACCAACACCTTCCACCCCAACCTCAGGTTCACCTGGGCCATCTCCAACACATCCCTCACCTTCCTGGACCTCTCTGTCTCAATCTCGGGCAACCAACTAGAAACCGATGTCCATTTCAAGCCCACCGACTCCCACAGCTACCTAGAATACACCTCCTCCCACCCACACTCCTGCAAACATTCCATCCCCTATTCCCAATTCCTCCGCCTCTGCCACATCTGCTCCCAGGATGATGCACTCCACTCCCATACATCCCAGATGTCCGCGTTCTACAAGGACCGCAACTTCCCCCCCACAGTGGTTGAGAACGCCCTTGACCGCGTCTCCCGTATTTCCTGCAACACATCCCTCACATCCCGCCTCCGCAATAACCGCCCTAAGAGAATCCCCCTCGTTCTCACACACCACACCACCAACCTCCAGATACAACGTATCATCCTCCGACACTTCCGCCATCTAAAATCCGACCCCACCACATTTTTCCGTCCCCACCCTTGTCTGCCTTCCAGAGAGACCACTCTCTCTGTGACTCCCTTGTCTGCTCCACACTCCCCTCCAACCTCACCACACCCAGCACCTTCCCCTGCAACCGCAGTAAGTGCTACACTTGCCCCCACACCTCCTCCCTCATCCCCATCCCAGGCCCCAAGATGACTTTCCATATTAAGCAGAGGTTCATCTGCACATCTGCCAATGTGGTATACTGTATCCATTGTACCCGTTCTGGCTTCCCCTACATTGGGAAAACCAAGCGGAGGCTTGGGGACCGCTTTGCAGAACACCTCTGCTCGGTTTGCAATGAACAACTGCATCTCCCAGTCACGAACCATTTTAACTCCCCCTCTCATTCCTTAGATGACATGTCCATCCTGGGCCTCCAGCAGTACCACAATGATGCCACCCAAGGAACAGCAACTCATATTCCGCTTGGGAACCCTGCAGCCCAACGGTATCACTGTGGACTTCACAAGCTTCAAAATCTCCTTTCCCCCCACTGCATCCCAAAACCAGTCCAACCTGTCTCTGCCTCCCTAACCTGTTCTTCCTCTCACCTATCCCCTCCTCCTACCTCAAGCCACACCTCCATTTCCCACCTACTAACCTCATCCCGCCTCCTCGACCTGTCCGTCCTCCCTGGACTGACCTATCCCCTCCCTACCTCCCCACCTAATACTCTCCTCTCCACCTATCTTCTCCTCCATCCATCTTCGGCCCGCCTCCCCCCTCTCCCAATTTATTTCAGAACTCTCTCCCCATCCCTGTTTTCTGATGAAGGGTGTCGGCCCGAAACATCAGCTTTTGTGCTCCTAAGGTGTTGTTTGGCCTGCTGTGTTCATTCAGCTTCACACTTTGTTATCTTAGATCATGTCCACAGGTTTGTTTTTGTCTAATTTGCTCAAAGAACTCTAACAGATTTGTTGTGGATAGTGACCAAGGATGCTGTAGGTTGCAGAGAGACATAGATAAGCTGCAGAGCTGGGCTGAGAGGTGGCAAATGGAGTTTAATGCGGACAAGTGTGAGGTGATCCACTTTGGTAGGAGTAACCAGAAGGCTAATGTGGTAGTGTAAATGAGCAGAGAGATCTCGGTGTCCATGTACGCAGATCCTTGAAAGTTGCCACCCAGGTTGACAGGGCTGTTAAGAAGGCATACAGTGTTTTAGCTTTTATTAATAGAGGGATCGAGTTCCGGAACCAAGAGGTTATGGTACAGCTGTACAAAACTCTGGTGTGGCCGCACTTGGAGTATTGTGTACAGTTCTGGTCACCACATTATAAGAAGGATGTGGAAGCTTTGGAAAGGGTGCAGAGGAGATTTACTAGGATGTTGCCTGGTATGGAGGGAATATCTTACGAGGAAAGGCTGAGGGGCTTGAGGCTGTTTTCATTAGAGAGAAGAAGGTTGAGACGTGACTTAATTGAGACGTATAAAATAATCAGAGGGTTAGATAGGGTGGATAGGGAGAACCTTTTTCCTGGGATGGTGATGGTGAGCACGAGGGGGCATAGCTTTAAATTGAGAGGTGAAGGATATAGGACAGATGTCAGAGGTAGTTTCTTTACTCAGAGAGTAGTAAGGGAATGGAACGCTTTGCCTGCAACGGTAGTAGATTCGCCAACTTTAAGTACATTTAAGTCGTCATTGGACAAGCATATGGACGTACATGGAATAGTGTAGGTTAGATGGGCTTCAGATTGGTATGACAGGTCGGCACAATATCGAGGGCCAAAGGGCCTGTACTGTGCTCTAATGTTCTATATTCTATATTCTATGTTCTATTAGTATGACCTGCCTTTGATCTCATTCTGAGTATAAGTCAGCTTAGTGCAGGAACTTCTGAATTCCTCACTTTCTCTTAACCTTCTGAAGTTCCCATCACAATAACCCCTGGAAGCTTCACCACTGGATATTAATTGCTTCCAAACCAGTTAATAAAGCAGAAATCAAATCAAATCTTTGTGGAGAGAATATATTGATATGCTCAGTCTCAGTGGCCCTCATCCCACACTCAATGTCCTAGCTGGCCCTTATTTCCTTATGATCACAGGCAATTAATATTAATTTCGAGTCATAGAGCCATTGAGATGTACAGCGTGGAAATAGTCTAACTCCACCACACCAACCAGATATCCTAAATAAATCTAGATCCATTTGCCATATCCCTCTAAACCCTTCCTATCCATGTACCCATCCAGATGCCCTTTAAATATTGCAATTGTGCCAGCCTCCACCACTTCCTCTGGAAGCTCGTTCTACACATGCACCACACTCTGTGTGAAAAAGTTGCCCCTTAGGTCCCTTTTAAATCTTTCCCCTCTCACCCTAAACCTATGCTGTCTGGTTTTGGACTCTCCTACCCCCGGGAAAAGATTTGGACTGTTCACTCTATCTGTGCCCCTGGTGATATTATAAACTTGGCAACATCTTCACACAGGTGGTGCATGTATGAAACAAGTTCACCAGAGGCAGAAGTCACATGACACCAGGCTATAGTCCAAGAGGTTTGTTTGATATCACAAGCTTTCAGAGCGCTGCTCCTTCATCAGATGAAGTCAACTGTTGGACTATGACCTGGTGTCGTGTGACTCCTGACTTTGTCCACCCCAGTCCCACGCTGGCTCCTCCACATCAAAGCTCGCCAGAGGAAGTTGTAGACATTTGAAAGACATTTGGACAGGTAGATGGATCGGAAATGTTGAGAGGGAAATGGGCCAGTGGGGCTAATTCGGTTTGGGAAACCTGCTCAGCTTGGAGAAGGTGGGCTGAAGGGTCTCTTTCTTTGCTGTATAACCCCATGGCTCTATAGAAGCTATTACCTTAACAAAGACATCAACGAACGCTGCAACATTATTGACCACACATGAACTCTGGGCCCTTTTGGGGTCGACAAGCAGAACATCATGGATACACACAGGCTTACAGAGAGGAAGATGGGTCTATCCTTTCCCAGTGGACACGTACAGGCCTTTTCATTATGAACAGTTCACATATACAAAAGAAAAGTGGTTCTCCAAGTAAATCAATGAAAAGTTTCATCAGATTGATCGCAGGGAGAGGTTAAGTAGATTGAGGAAGGAATCTGTGGAGTTTAGAAAAATAAGAGGCCAATAGAAACATGAAAAAACACAGAAAACAGGAGTAGGCCATTCGGCCCTTTGAACCTGCTCCGCCATTTAATGTGAGCATGGTTGGTCATCCAGCTCAGCCCTCCCCCATTGATGTTTGCTCTCCTCACTCATCGGTTCCGAAGAACTGTATGTTGTTCCTGAGCTGTATCCCTGACAGAATAGAATCTAGGAGGGTGCCTCCATCTGGCTGAGGAATCCAAGCGTTAGGTGTTATTGTCACGGGATGAGGTCTACACCATTTTGGACTGAAATGAGGGGATAGTTCTTCACTTGGAAAGTGGTAAATCTTCAGTGTCCTCTGCCCCAGAACAAAGTCTCAGCTGGTGAGTTAAGTCAAGGCTAGCAGTAAGGGATATACTGCAATAGGGCAGGTGAGTGGAGGCTCATGGAATCATACAACATGGAAACAGAAGGTGAGCTATGATTCTCATAGATAATAGATTCGAGAACAGCTTGTTCCCCTTTGTTATTAAATTTCTGAATGGGCCGTTGCAAATTTTAAGTTTAAATGTTGATCTCGAGCTTTATGCGCCTTCTCTGCAGCTGTAACTTTACACTCCTCGCTCTGTTCTCTTACCCTAATGCACTTTGTTTGCTATGATCTGCCTGTACTGCATGCAAAACAAAACTTTTCACTGTACTTAGGTACATGTGACAAGAATAAATCAAAGCAAGTCAAGGAAGTTCAAGGCGTCATACTGGGCTTAGAAATGACAAATTCTCACCTTTGTGCATGGAGTCTATTGACTTGCTCAGTCTTACTGCCTTCAACTCAGTGTCACTACATTCCTTAGTAATGCATGAACAAAGGCAATTAATATTGACCAGCCGTCATGACTTTTTATGTCCTTAGTTTTGTCTTTGAAAGCTTCTTTCCGTTCATTTCCAGATGACAATGAGTGTGAATTAGATGTATCTGCCCGGTGTGGTGTCAACACAGAATGTCACAATACGTTCGGGAGTTTCTACTGTACCTGTAAGAAAGGATACTCCACACACTCAGGAGAAACTCACTTCACCACCACTACACACTGCCGAGGTGAGAACAGTCTGAAATATTGTTCTTTCACTTTGTGGCCCCTGCGAGAGATCATTCATTTCAGTGTCCTTGGCACAGCCCAAGGAGTAAAAGCTCATTGGGCTCCTTGGTTTATGGCTCCAACGTCTAGACACTGAAAGGAGTAAATAGTCACATCTTCCCTCACTGTGCAGTGTTCCTCTATCTAATTGCCTTTGGGATACAAAGAGCCGATTGTTAATAAAGGAACACCAACTTTATCCATTGAAAGGTAAAATATTTGGCAACCTTTAAACCCTGAGGAAGGGTTTGATTGGCATGCCTTAATGTCACCCAGCTGTGACATGGCATAGTTGAATGACCTGGTGCCACCACACTGTGATACTCATAAAGTCATAGAGTCAGACAGCAGGGAAACAGACCCTTCAGTCCAATCATTCCATGCCAACCAGAATCCCAAACGGAACAATTCTGCTCCAGACCCATGTTAACTTCTGCAGTATAAGGATGAGCTGGGGGGTCCCTTAACACTGAAGAATTCAATGACCTGGTTTCCTCATAATGTACACTTGTGAGCCTGGGGTCCAATCTAATCAATTCATATATGCAGTTCCCTCAGCATGTCATGCTGCCAGAGGTCAGAGCTCAGTAGGATGGAGACTGAGACTTTGATAACACTAGATCACATGAACTGATGAGTGTGGCCCTTAAAGATGTATTGCACATTTGCTGGAAGATGTTTCACAGTGTGACCTAGTGGCACATTGGACTCTGCTTTTCTCTAACAACACCTACGACACATCCATCATTGAATACTTTTCTTCAGGGCAGGTCAGGCCCTTTAAGAAAGGCTGAGATGTAAAATTCTCGAGAGCTCAGAACCTGAGCACGTGGAAATAATCCCATCAGCCATTGGTAGACGCAACTCAATCTTCATAGTTGACTCAAGTCAGTGAGAGTTGCCATGTTTATTTAGTCCTGGCCAGTGGTTCAACCACCAAACATTTAATGACTATTCAGGAGCTTGCCTTCACCTGATGAAGGGGCTACGCTCCAAAAGCTTGTGTTTTCAAATAAACCCATTGGACTATAACCTGGTGCCGTGTGACTTCTTACCTCTTTCAAGAGGAGGATAACACCGCCTGCCTTCCATCTGCTAATAACCCCTCCCAAGCCCATGCCCATTGACATTAACTATTCACTGCTGAGGTCACCTACCTGGGCACATTCAGGGTTCTCAACCTTCCTTCACTGGTGGCAGTATGGGCAACGCAGTTTGCCAACCTTCTTCCTCCCGATAGGCAGCCAGTGCCACCAACTTGGTTGGGCCACCAAGATAGATTCAGATGGCTCTAGAAATTCATCTTGGCTGATGACGCAGGGTCCACCTCTGAGAAACCCCACCAATTCTTAGCCCTGTTTAATCAGTAGATGGAATTCCCAACCTCTCACCTATGTGTTGGACTAATACAAATTGTCACACGTTTCTCTCACACTATCAGATAGGAGTCTCAATGACTCCTAAGCTCTTCTTTCAATGTTCTGGATCGTAGCACCACGTTTAGGTCATGCAAGGTTAGGCTTTCCAATAGTCCACCTCCTGGAGGACTGTCCTTGCTCCCTACCCCAGAGGCTCAAATCTGAATGGGCGATCTTTGGTGAGGAGTTGGAGTGCATTGGATTGAGTATGTATCGGTGTAAAATGATAACAAGGACATTCTGCATCCGCAGTGACCATCAGGATTGAGTAACTTTTATACATTGTGTTTCCTCTTCATGTTTGGAATCTTTGCTCCCACCCCTGTTGCTGGTGTTGGCTTCCAATGTGGAAAACCTCCCCCTTACGGTTTTACGCTGACGTACCTGGAAACATTTGTTGAATTCTGTTTTAGTTCTACCCTTCGTACTGGTTCAGCGGTCTTGGCAAACTGCTTGGTACAGGCTGGCATGTGACGCAGTAAATGGCATGTGTTACTGAATGGCTTGTGTTGCATGAAGCACACTGGAGGCTGAGCAACCCTTTGGCAATGCGCTAACATATGTGACTCAATGCAGTTGGTTCAGTTGGCATGGCATGGCAGGCGATGGTGTAATCCGAAACCCCTAAGAAGTTATGTGCTGGAGCCTGGACAAATGGCAGGGTTGGCATGCAGTTCATCGAGGTGCATGGCTGACAAAGAAACCACCCTCTGAATGGATGGGTGCAGTAGTCTGTATTTGCAGGTGGCATGATGTCTACTGTTGGCACTCATACATTGGCATGACATTTACTGAATACTTGATTACTTTCACGCAAGTCCTCTTGGGTATTTTGTGTTATCGTAGTTTTGAAAGTTATGTTGGGAGTGGCCTGTTGTTTCTGATAATGAGTTTGAACATAAAAGCCTATGTCTTGCTATCTCTCACAGTTGGTTAGTTCTGAAACAAACCTAGCTGTACAAGTCCTCAAAGATCTCCATTGTCCTTAATATTGGAATGCTCACCACACAAATAGTAAAGATTCTCGAGTAGATAATATTTTGATAACCGTTTGTATTCGAAAGCAAATATTGACTGTCTGGAGCAATCTTCCAAATTATAAAGTAAACATTACTCATATCCACTTTCACACCCCTGTCTCCTTGTAGTTTCGAATGAGATTTGCAGAAGTCATCTTCCTTTAACTTGCTAATCATATGCTCCTTGCACTCTATTGTGACATTATTCTCATTCCCTGAACCTTGCTTCCAAAACGGTTCAAGCAATGTCAATCCTTGGAATCCATTGGCCGTTCTGTGTACAATAACCCACTTGCCCCTACTATGCATGGGATTTTGGAAAGCCCCAGTGTGGATTTTCCTGTGTTCTCTTGATAGCCTTGCGCACCCTTTGGCGATCATATAACCAACTACTCAAACTAATAAAGAACTGTACAGCCCAGAAACTGGCCCTTCAGCCCACCAACCCGATACATGATGCCTTTCCAAACTAAAAACCTTTTGCCTCCACGTGGTCCGTATCCCTCTATTCCCTGCCTATTCCTTAATCTGTAAAGGTGCCTCTTATACACTGATATTGTATCAGCCTCCTCCACCTCCTCCTCTGGCAGCACATTCCAGGCACTTACCACCCTCTGCATAAAAAACTTGCCTTTCACATCTCATTTGAACATTTCCCTTTCACTGTCAATCCAGGTACACTCGCCATTGACATTCCTACCCTGGGAAAAGTACTCTATCCCAGTCCATCCATCCCTCTCATAGTTCTGCAAACTACTATCAGGTCACCCCTCATCCTTCGAGTGAAAACACACCAAGTCTGCCCAATCTCTCCTCCTGGCTAATCCCATCCAAACCTGGCAACATCCTGGTAAACCGTTTCTGTACTCTCCCCAAAGCCTTCTTATCCTACTGGTAGTGTGACGACCAGAACTGATCTCAATATTCCGAATGTGGCCTGACTAAAGTTCCATACAGCTGCAACATGGCTTGCCAATTTGTATACTCCATGGCCCGACCAATGAAGGCAAGCGTGTCATATGACTTCCTGACCACCTTATCCACTTGTGTTGCCACTTTCAGGGAAGTGCACACCTCAGTCCCTCTGTTTGTTGATGCTGCTGAGGGTCCTGCTTTTTACCGCATACATCCCTCCTGCATTAGACCTTCCAAAAATGCATAACCTTGCATTTGTTTGGATTAAACTCCATCTGTTATTTCTCCATCCAAGTCTCAATTTATCTATAACCTCTGGCAATCCTCCTCCTCACTTTCCACAGCCCAGACTTTGTGTCATGTTCAGTTTGAGCAAAGTGGCGGGAAGGTGTGTGCAACTGTGAGAGATAAGCTGACATGCACAGTCTCAACTGAAAGCTTGTTGCAGAGAAATATTGGGCGTTTTTGTCAGAATGCAATGTCTCCTCGCAGGGACAGATGCCAAGCTGTGATATCCAGATGACTGTAGATATCTGAGACATTATGTGCTTTGTTGTCTTATGATCTGGACATTTTAACAATAATGCTTTTCTTGACCTGAGTGACTGATTTAACTATATCTCCCATTTTGAGGCTGTCGTCAACCATTTAACATATGTGGATAAATAATTTCTTGCTCACTGTTTATTGCAATAGTCGCTCAGTTAAAATATTCCAAAATGCCATTCTGATGCAATTGAGCTCACTTCTCAACTGCCTGTGTAAGAGCAAAGTAGAGACTAGTTCATAGAAAACAAGGTTCCTGGATGCTCATTGTATGAGTTGGTTTCGTTTAGTTCTGAAATGTTGTCAAACTTATTAATGTATTGGATTTCCATAATCAATAATAAGGATGTTCTTCAGAAACCCCACGACTACAGTCCGATGCATCACAATGCCGAGCAGCCTACTGTCCCTGAAAGCATCAACTACTGATGCCGACATTGAAGTTGTGTTGCTTTCTTTTAATATACTGTTTAATGGGATGTGGGCATCTCTGGCTGGGCCAGCATTTATTACCTGTCCCTTGATGCCCCTTGAGAAGTTGGTGGTGAGCTGCCTTCTTGAACCACTGCAGTCCATGTGTTGTAGGTTGAACCTCAATGTTGTTAGGGAGGAAATTCAGGGGTTTTGTTCCAGCGATACTGAAGGAACAGCGGTATACTTTCAAGCCAGGATGGTGAGTGGCTTAGAGGGAACTCATAACAGAGTTCAGTAACACCACAGTACAACAGAATAGTTACAGAACGATACCACACTCTGGAGTAATAATAGGCCCATTCTTGGTTATCCTTCTGTACTCTCATTTCCTTCAATTTTTCTCTTTGCAATTTTTCCAGTCCCGTTCTTTCCTGAGCCCCTAACGTCTGGACTGTCTCTGTCAGTCTGATGTAGATCACAAACGTCCTGATAGCTCCTGGGTCGTCCCACCGCAGATACTATCATGTGGGACTTCAGGAAGCACCTCTGTGTGGATTTTCCCATTTTCTCTCGATTGCCTAGTCCAAGCTGGTGGGAGTCAAATCCCCTTTGATGAGCGAGGGTCAGCGGATTTCCTCCAGTTCCTCCCTTACATTCCCAAAATGTCAAGATTGATCTCAGGCTCTCTGTCTGGCTGTGTGGGCAAATTTATCAACATTGCTCTTATTCAGGAGGGAAAATATTCTCAATGCCCTTACCTGGTCTAGCCTACATGTGTCGACCAGAACAGAGTAAATGTGGCTGACTCTTAAACTGATGAAGGGTCCAGGCCCAAAACGTCAGCTTTTGTGCTCCAAAGATGCTGCTCAGCCTGCTGTGTTCATCCAGCTTCACACTTTGTTATCTTGGATTCTCCAGCATCTGCAGTTCCTATTATCTCTGACTCTTAAACTGCCCTCTGGGTGATTAGGAATGGGCAATAAATGCCTTATTTTCTATGATCTTTTGAATCACTTTAAGTTATAACCCACAGATACTAATTCTCCAGAAATTTACTCCTGAAGCTACTTGTTCATGTACTTATAGTAGATGTAGAAACCCTATAATGCAGAAGCAGGCCATTTAACCCATACTGACCCTCTAAAGAGCATGTCACCCGGACACACTCCCTTACTGTATATCTGTAACCCTGCATTTCCTATGGCTAATCCACGCTAACCTACACATCCCTGAACACTACAGGCAATTTAGCATGGCCAATCCACTTAACCTACACATCTTTGGATTGTGGGATGAAACCAGAGCACCCAGAGGAAACCCACACAGTCACAGGGAGAATGCGCAAAATCCACACAGTCTCCTGAGAGTGGGATTGAACACGAGTTCCTGGCACTGTGAGGCAACGGTGCTAACCCCTGAACCACTGTGCCACCCCTTGTGTGGTCCTTCACTGATAGAACCTATTCAACAAATTCAACACCTCTTTGTAGCTGGTATTTCCTTCCTAATCTCAAATTCCAGATGTTGGTACTGGAAGCATTATAGAGTCATAGAATAGTTATTACAGTGAAGGAAAGTGTGACATTTTCCCCATTTGGGAGATTAAGGGAGAAAATGGCCTAGTGGTATTATTGTTGGACTGTTAATCTAGAGATCCAGGTAATGTTCTGAAGATCTGGATTTGAATCCCAGTTAGGCAGATGGTGGAATATGAATTCAATAAAAATCTGGATTTAATAATCTAATGATGACCATTGTTGATTGTCAGGAAAAACCCATCTGTCTCAGTAATGCCCTTCAGAGAAGGAAACTGCCGTCCTTACCTGGCCTGGCTGACATGTGACTCCAGAACCACAGCAATGTGGTTTACACATAACTGCCCTCCTGGGCAATTAGGGATGGTCAAGAAATGATGGTCTAGCAGGCTCATGTCCCAAATGACTACAAAAGAAAGGTCTCTTTTGGTGTGGTACTGGGTAAGAATTGTTTCAGGTCACTCACTGCCACCAATTCTCCTTTGTCTTACATCCATCTCAGTGATTAATGGTGGAGGACACATCACCAGAGAGGGTCTACAGTAAAGGCCATTCTTGGACAACAAGGATTATTGAATGATTAATGAGTACAGCTACATTTGGTTGGCCTTAATTACTACAGATACATCTGCTTTCTTCAAAAATAGATTAGAGTTTATTGCCACTCCAATGGATCTCCTTGAAATGGGTGGAGCCAATGTAGCATGAACATTTATCCTTACAAGCCATATATATTCCAATAAAGTTGTACTTTGATCTTCTAAACTCCAGGATCTTCGGTTCTGTCGTGGTGTGCATGTTCAACCTATTCTCCATGTCAACTTACTTCTCAAGAATATTACTGATGAGCATCAAAGGTTCCAGCAGTTGAGAAAGGCTCTCTTGTATCAGCGTTGGCAGTTAGAGAAATATCACACATCTGATTGATAAGTTCCTCACCAGATTGTTGCAAACTTCAAATCCCTTTGAGGGCATCTATCCCCCAATCTACACTGTAGCCACTGACCAGCTCCTAGACATATGGATTGATCACAAGGCAGACTGTCCAATGGGAATGAGACTCTGCAGAGAGAGAGAGAGAGAGTGAGGAGGGAGGTAGGAGACTGCAACTCAACGTTGGGCACGGGTGATATTCATATGTGCATTTCATGTCTGTTACAGAAGACAATGAATGTTACCACATGCCACCAGTGTGTGGCCCCAATACAATATGTTATAACACATTGGGAAGTTTCTACTGCCTGTGCAAGAAAGGATTCAGCACATCATCAGGACTAACTAACTTTACAACTGGTTATGCGGGGTGTTTAGGTAAGAATGTTACTGAACCCTTTGAAATTGGATGGGTGTAAAGTCAATGAATACGTGGACTCTTCACAAAAGGGGGCAGGTTCAAAATTGTTTGTCTTACTCCAGAGACCAGGCACAGATGTTAATGAAACTGTCTTGCCATTGGCGGAGTTCAATGAGAGGCCAATGGCGTGACCATCGATGAGATGGAGGGCGATGGAAATTGTCCAAATATCTTCAGGCCACACAAGCCTATTTTCAAAATATGTGTCAGCCCCAAAAACAAAGACCAGAAAACTGAGAAAAAGGGTGTGGGAATCTGGCATTTACGGGGCACCTTTTAAATTCAGAAAACACTTGGTCAAGGCGTAGGTGCACAGCAGCATTTGAAAAGGAGACAATACAGCATGGAGCTGGAGGAGCCAGTGGAGGTACTCCACACTCTGTAGCCTCTGCCTCTAGCACCTGCAGCTCTTGCAGTGCCGGAGCATTTGAAAGGAGTAGAGGTTACTGCAGAGGGTCTGCGGAAGTGCATCCTGAGCTCAGGAGGGATGGGATGGGGGGAGCTGCTGAAGGCTCAACCACTCATGTGGCATCAAGTTAAAGCTGGGAGGCTGGAGAAGCCACGTGCGAAGGGCATGGTGATCTCAGAGGGGTGGGATATTTGTGAGAGATTAGAAAGAGGGGATGAGACCATGGGTGGGCGTGAGATTTGTGAAGGTGAGGTCCTGGTGGACTCAGGAGCCTGTAGTGGTCAGTGAGTTACAATGTAGTACTCCAAAAGCACTACAAAGCTCCACAGAGATTTCCATAGGGTGCAAGCTGGGAGATTAGCCAGGAGAACACTGGCATGATCAGGTCCGGGTGTGCCAAAGTGAGGGCTTCCGTAGGCGATGAGCTGAGGCAGATTGCAGAGATGAAAGCGAGTGGCATTTTTTTAATTTTCATTTTCGGTGTCACTGGCTGGGAGAGCATTTATTGCCCGTCACTAGTTGCCCCTTGAGAAGGTGAAGGTGAGCTGCCTTCTTGAACTGCTGCAGTCCCTATGCTGTGGGTTGACCCACAATGCCCTTGGGGAGGGAGTTCCAGGATTGCGACCCAGCGACTGTGAAGGATCACTGATAATTTCCAAGTCAGGATGGTGAGTGGCTCGGTGGGGCCTGGTGCTCCCAAGTATCTGCTGCTCCTTGTCCTTCTGGAAGGAAGTGGTTGAGAGTTTGTAAGGTGCTGTCTCAGGAACCTTAGAGCATTGTGTAGATGATAGACACACAGCCATCGTTGAATTCGGGGGGGGGGAGGGAGTGAATGTCTAAGATGCATGGACGGGGTGACCATCAAGTGGGCAGGCGGGGTGGGGGGGGCGGCGGCGGGGAGCCAGGCGGCGGTGGTGGTGGGGCAGTGGGGGCGTTGCATCCATTCTGCTGGACAACATTGTCCTCATTGAATGCGGTGCTGTATTTTGTAGCTTGAGTGTCCACAAAAACATGGTGATATCAATATTTGTTGCCATCACTCTCACCAGCCCTCAATGGTTCGGTAATAAATCGGCAAACAATAACAATTGATAAATTCTTCAGCTCTGCGCTCACCTCTGTTTTCTGCGCCTTTGCTATTCCTCTTGATTTCAAGCAGGTTTGTGATGAATGCTCTTAAAGAGTAGAGTTCATCATCTTGACACATTGTTATAATCTGAAACTATTCCTGGTTGTCAACAGCTTGTTAAGGGGAAAGGAATGGATGATGCATTCCATTTTCTTTGTGTTGGATTTAACTGCCTTTTGGCAGGCTTCCATGGTAACGTGCCCAGTTTTCCATGTTTAGGCCTCCTCAACTTTTCTCGTAGGTGCAACTGGAGAGAAAATTAATTTTCAGCTTGAAAGCCAAATGCCTTACCAACTGAGCATATGCAGCCATGGAGTGACAAAGCGAATGCCAGTTTGGTGATTTAACAGATGACGGTCTAGCATTTGGATTTTAGTTTGCCAAAATTCGCTTCCAAACCACGCCAAAGTTAGGTATCATTCATCAGGAAGCTGGAATGGTGATAGTTCCTGATTGAGCTGCTGGTTCAGGTTGACTTGCTGAATAATTAGATGACATTGTGCTGGCTACTTCACCAAAGCTGGAGAGGCCTTCGGCTGAAGAAATAATACCCTCATGGGTCTACATGTTGCTTCAAGTGGAATGCTTCTAAGCGTGAGTGAGACAGATTTAGTCTGACCTGTGCTTCGAAACTTGCAGTGTTATAAATCACAAATGTTGCTTTGTGGACTGATAGAAGGCCATTGATTACACCATAGTGTTCAAAATTGGAAGAGATTCCATGACCAGCTCAATGGCTTGGCCCTCTCATTTGGCAGAGTGTTTTCACCTGGGAATATTACTTGATTTAAGTACCTAGTTATGTTGATTTCTTTTCAGTGTTGACAACCAACAACTCAGCTATGATCCAATTGAATATTAGAGTAGGAATGACAGATTACTCATGCTAACATCCCTTTTGGTCTTCAATCGCCATGAAAAGACCAATTCTTAAGCACCAGGGGGCCATGCAATAATAACATAAATAAGGGAGGGTAGGAGAAATGGAAGGAGCTGAATTAAAATGAAGGTGAAGCAGGGGAATAGTAACGGTCCAGCTCCGGTGGTGCCCACCAAAGACATCATTGTGTTAATGTTCATTTCCAATCTAAATTAATCATATTGTCATGTATTACTTAATCCTGCAAGGATGATAAGTAGGAGGAGGAGCATTTAAAAATTAGTTATGTCTTGCATCTATTTCCACGAGGCTTTTATTTAGTGTTTCTGGAGAACAAAGGCTTATATTCTATTTCTCACTTTTTGTCAATTTTGATCATCCTTTACTGGTATCCATTCAGTTCTATAAGCCTCATTCCCATACCATTCCTCTTGGCAATATTACACCCCTCTTATTTTAAACTAATATTGCCTTTAGCCATTTTTTTTAATGAGATACAAATGAATCTCTTTTCCTCAAAAGCTTTGATGCCTTTATACAATGTGGATTTGTGGAGAGTTGTGAAATTCACTTTACATTTGCATTATTGCTTATTTGCTGTCACATCATTTAAGTGAATTTGCTTATTCACTGTCACCAAGCCATCCCTCATACCTATGTCATTGTATTTGTACTCATCACTCTTAAATGTAATATCATGTTATGATCACTATTTCCTAGACTATCCCTGAGGCGACAAGCTAACTCTGTCAAAACAAGATCTAAGTTATCCTGTTGCCTGGCTGATTGAATGATATAATGTTCTGAAAGAGTCTCAAATCCGTGCCATGAATGGGTTGGATTTGTTTGTGTGGAAATTGAGAGCATTGATGAAGCCATATTATATTGCCTTTGAGATGTTGGAGGTGTGGTGTTGGATGGTTGTTGCATTTTCAGCGTTGGAGATGAGCTGAGAAGTGCTCAGCAAAGATTGTGAGCATGTTTATTTTTTATCCGTTTGCGCTATCGAAAGGAAAACCCTTGTGGTTGCTAAGCAGGGCACACCAACCTTCAGCTGCATTTATCTCAAACAATCTTCGAGTCAACCCAAAAAAAAGTGTGGAACTAAAGACTGTCGGAGCAACATTTGAACATGTTACTTTTTTTTAACATGATGCACGAGATGAGCACAAAACACATTCACAGGAACATTGTATCAAGATTAACAGCCAGGCGTCATATAATGTCTGCAAACTCTCCTGCAGAGAAAATGGCATGTTTTGTGACATTAGATGTGGTATAGACTTTTTTTTCTCTCTAATCATTTGTGGGATGTGGGTGTCACTGCCTGGGCCCAGCATTTCTTGCCCATCCCTAGTTGCCCCTTGAGAAGATACTGGTGAGCTGCCTTCTTGAACCGCTGCAGTCCTCCTGCTGTGGGTTGACCCACAATGCTATGAGGGAAGGAATTCCTGGATTTTGGACCAACAGCAGTGAAGGAACGGCGATATATTTCCAAGTTAGGATGGTGAGTGGCTTGGAGGGGAACTTGGAGGTGGTGGTTTCTCCATGTTATAATTGCGCGCATCTCCCCCGGCACATCTCTTGCTCCAAAAGACAGGGTCCCTGAGCATGATTACTCAACAATAATGGGAGGAATTTAATGTGACTGGAGCCATCCTTGCAGCCAGAAGTTAGAACAGGGCTGAGAGATGATTAACTTTAATGATGTGCAAGATTATGAATCAAATTCTTGTTCCAGATATCAACGAATGTGAAACAGACCCCTGCGGTTCAAATGCAACATGTACGAACAAATTTGGCAATTTTGAGTGCACCTGTAATGAAGGATTTGCCTCAACCACTGGAGAACACACTTTTACTGATAGAACCGTCACACAGTGCCGAGGTAAAGATTATTCTGGTCACAAGGCGACATTCTAAACATTTGCTATCTTTCTGCAAATACTCAGTAACAAAGGGCTCTTGGAAAGGAAAATGGTGAAGAGTTTAGGCTTTCAATTGACAGAAAACCGTTAGAGTTATCGAAGCAATGACGTGGGACAAAATTGGATCACTCTGTCAGCAGCTAGAATGATGGCCTGAGCGGCCTCCTTCAATACTTTAACATGCTACAATCGATGAAGCTGTGTAAGAAAATGACGTTGGGACAGATCTGGGGAGACCCAGCCAATTGGATACAAAATTGTCTTGACAGTTGGAGACAGAGGGGGGTCAGTCGAGGGCTGTTGTTCATGCTGGAGGCCTGTGACCAGCGTCGTGCCACAACTGCTAAATCCACAGTTGTTCATCATTCATTCGAGCGATTTGGATGAGAATACAGGAGGCATGTTTACACGTTTGTGGCTGACACCAAAAATGATGGGAGAATGGACAGTAAAGAGTTATCAACTTTTCGAAGAGTACAAAGGGATCTTGATCAACCAGACCAGTAGGCCGAGGACTAGCAGGTGCAATAGTTTGGATAAATGCGAGATGTTGCATTTTGGTAAGATAAACCAAAGCGGAACATATATAGTTATTCGAAGGCCCTGAGGGGTGTTGTCAAACAGAGAGACCCTAGGGTTTCAGGTGCATAGTTCCTTGAAAGTGGTGTCACAGGTAGACAGGGTGGTGAAGAAGAAACTGAGAACACTTGCCTTCATCAATCAGAGCACTGTGGACAGGAGTTACAGTTGTGCAAAACATTGGTAAGGCTATATTTGAAATACTGCATACAACACTGGCCACCTGACTACAGGGAGGGTGTTATTGAGCTGGAAATAGTGCAGAAAAGATTTACAAGGATATTACAGAGATTGGAAGGTTTGAGTTTTATAAGAAGAGGCTGGATAGGCTGGGACATTTTTTCTGGAGTGTTGGAGGCTGAAGCGTGACCTGGTAGAGGTTTATAAAATCGCAAGGGGCAAGGATAGAGTGAATAACCAAGGAATTTTCCCCAAGGTAGGGAGAGTTCAAAACTAGAGGGGCATAGGTTTAAGGTGAGAGAGCAATGATTTAAAAGGGACCAAAAGGGACAACTTTTTCACACAGAGGGTTATGCGTGTATGGAATGAGCTGCCAGAGGAAGTGGGGAAGGATGGTACAATTACAACATTTAAAAGGCATCTGGATGGGTACATGAATAGGAAGGGTTTAGAGGGATACGCGCCAAATGCTGGCAAATGTGAATGGTTTAGTTTGGGAAACCTGGTGACTAGGATGGGTTTGACCGAGAGATCTGTTTCTGTGCGATATAACACATTGAGTCTAAAATATACCTCATTAGAATTGAGTGAAACAGCAAGTCATGAGATGTTATGCACCCGAAGCAAGGTGGAACACATTAGTCACTGTTAACAGAAGACACTGTAAAATAATGCTGCTTTCTGGGGCCTCAGAAATGCAGAAAGATTGCATGTTCCACATCTTCAGAGAGAGCTTTACTATCACTGGTCTGACCCCCACCAGTTCTCACTGTCTGCTATCACCCAGGACAAAAGGACACTGCGATGAGAGGTTGTAGGGTACATGGACCCTCAGGAGATGAGAAGAACATTGTCAGTTTCTCTGGGCTGCTACACTACACACCAATGGTCACTATTCCCCACACCCTCATCCATCGAAAGATTCAATAGCATTATCAAAACGGCCAATTCTCCTCGGACTGTCTGCTACCCACATTAAAGAGAAATCACAGCTGGATCCTTCAGTAACAAATAACAAATAGTCTGTGCACAGACCTTTAACAAGAACAGAAACAGAGATTTCAACTGCACCCAATATCGCCCTAATGCATCACACGTGCACGAGCGCACACACAGACACACACACAAACACACACACACACACACACACAGTCACAGGCACATGAATTCTGACATAAACAGAGACTCACACAAGCGCACACACACACATGTACATACAGTTGGATACACAGTCAGATATTCACACTCACACCGAAATACACGCCCACACACAGACACATACAATCACATATAAGCATACGCACTCAGAGGTAAACACTCATACATAAATGCAAATATACAAATACACACTCAGATATACATGTACACACCACACACACACACAAACATAAACCTACACAAACACACATGCACACACACACACACACACACATGCGCGCGTGAGCAGGCACAGGCACAGGCACACACGCACGGACATTTACAGCGGAGAAAAACAAACATCAGAACAGCACTATTCTATACTTCTCAAGCTGTTCGATTCCCTAACGATACCTGTCTATAATCCACACAGCGATGATGAGACTGTGGCTGATTGGTTCCTTGTTTGTACTGACACATACTACTTGTTGTGTTTTGGCTCAACAATTATTTCTTGCAGTGTATTTGCATGTAGGTTTTTTGGGGGGTATTGACAGATTATTGGAGACAGTAACTTTATAGAAAAAGTGCGAAAGAAAAATTTCTGCAGCCAACTGCTGGAGGACGTCATACCTCACTATTCTCGAATACATCACAGAAACTGACCAATCGGAGAGTTGTTACTATGCTGTTCACCCCAATCCAACAACCAATGGTGTCAGACTGTAAGGATTCCAGGTGCCCAACAAATAACGCTGTGTTCCTTTATAACGTTGGTGAGTTTTCCAAGCTGTTGCCAAACCTTGTACATCCTCCCATATGGACAGGGAGAGATGTGACTGAAGAAGGAAAGCCAATGTCCTTGGTATTTATTGGTATCTCCTCTTGGTCGATACAATGCTCAAATTCCCTGAGTTTAACTTCTACAGTGCATTGAGAAACAGGGCTGGGAGATGATCATTGCATGAAGGTGCTCGGGTGTTTCACAGTTATTTTGTATTCCAGATATTAATGAGTGTGAGACAGACCCGTGCGGTTCAAACGCAACATGTACCAACACGATTGGA
>NC_081388.1:9067592-9100092 GCF_030684315.1 Stegostoma tigrinum
ATAGAAACATAAAAAGTAGGTGCGAGTGTAGGCCACTCAGCCATTCAAGCCTGCGCTATCACATTCAATATAATCATGGCTGATCACGCAATCTCATTATCCCGTTCCTGATTTCTCTCCATACCCCTTGATCCCTTTAGCCACAAGGATCATGCCCAGCTCCCTCTTGACTATAGGTAATGAACTGGCCTCAACAGCTTCCTGTGGGAGAGAATTCCACATTTTCACAACTCTCTGTGTGAAGAAATTCTTCCTCATCTCAGCCCTGAATGGCTTACTCATTATTCTTAGGCTGTGACCTCTTGTTCTGAACTTCCCCAACATCAGGAATATTCTTCCCACACCTAGCCTGTCCAGTCCCATCAAGGTTTTATATGTTTCTATGACATGCCCCCCACGTCGTCATTCTTCTAAATTCCAGTGAGAACAAGCCCAGTCAATCCAGTCTTTCCTCATATGTCAGCCCTGCCATCCCGGGAATCAGTCTGGTGAACCTTCGTTGGACTCCCTCAACAGCAAGAATGTCCTTCCTCAGACTCAGAGACCAAAAGTGCACACGCAATGTAATCCCCAGTTACCAAAAGCTGACCACATTGAAGCTCAGTGGTGCGGTACCTCCAGGGAGAAGTTATCGCGGATCTGGTCTGAATGTTGAATTCTCGAGTGATTTAAACCCAACAAATATATTAGATACCTTGGTTGGTTACGCACAATTCTTAGGCTGTGACCTCTTGTTCTGAACTTCCCCAACATCAGGAATATTCTTCCCACATCTAGCCTGTCCTGTCCCATCAGGGTTTTTGTATGTTTCTATGAGATCCCCCCCACCCCTCCAATGAATATGATTGGTTCGGCCACATTTGGAGTACTGTGTACAGTTCTGGTCACCACATTACCAAAAGGATGTGGACGCTTTGGAAATGGTGCAGAGGAGGTTCACCAGGATGTTGCCTGGTATGGAGGGTGCTAGCTATGAAGCGAGGTTGAATAGATTAGGATTATTTACATTAGAAAGACAAAGATTGAGGGGGGACCTGATTGAGGTCTACAAAATCATGAGGGGTATAGACAGGGTTGATAGCAAGAAGCTTATTCCCCCAGAGTGAGGGACTCAATTACTCGGGGTCATGAGTTCAAAGTGAGAGGAGGAAAGTTTAAGGGAGATATGCATGGAAAGTTCTTTATGCAGAGGATGGTGGGTGCCTGGAACGCGTTGCCAGCGGAGGTGGTGGACGCAGACATGATAGTGTCTTTTCAGATGTATCTGGACAGGTACGTGGATGGGCGGGGAGCAAAGGGAAACAGGCTCTTAGAAAACAGATGACAGGCTTAGACAGAGGATCTCAATCGACGCAGGCTTTGAGGGCCGAAGTGCCTGTTTCTGTGCTGTAATTTTCTTTGTTCTTTGCTCTATACAGGGATTCCAGTGTAAGCATTATACCAGTGTTTGAGAACTGTATCAGGGTGTAAAATAGATACTGTATAGAATTTTCGAAGAAGAACCTAGGCCCGAAACGTCAGCCTTCCTGCTCCTCTGATGCTGCTTGGCCTGCTGTATTCATTCAGCTCCGCACCTTGTTATCTCAGATTCTCCAGCATCGGCAGTTCCTACTATCTCCTTATCACTGTATAGAAGCTGATTTATTTCTTTTAAACTTATAATAGATTGTTTTTAGATTAACGGGATTATACCTTGAATGTGTGTTTTCAATTTGTTTTATAAGTAGTTCATATACAGCGAAATAATCTATTTAACCATGCTCCCTTTGTAATAAATTTCTTTTCTGGTGTTGAAGTAAATACTACAACATTTCATGCTTATGTTTCAGTGAGAGACCACTTCTTAACATTGAAAAGAAAATGGAAATTTGGTCTAACAAGCCAGATTCCTGACTGGAAACTGACTTGTCTGGTGATTGTATCTACTGTGATCATAAGGTGGACTCTCTCCTCTCTCACATGGTAGTGCTAACAACTCGGGGTAAAGGTGAACAATGGTTAGTGGGTCAACTTCAGGAGACGGCTGATGTTCAGTACGTGTTACCACGAGGTAACTGAGGAAGTGGCAGCTCTAGGCTCAAATTAACTCAAGCACAGTTCCTGAAGGTGTGACTGAGCGAGTTGCCCTACTTCCCCGTTCTGGTGAGTGGGGGTAAGAAATCGCTCAACTGTTGGCTAACATGAGCTAAACCCTTTTCTTCAGTAGAGAAGAAAACGTGTCAGGATGCAGTGAGAACATGTGGCACCAATGCTGACTGTATAATGGCAATGGGACAGGTCACTTGTAGATGCAAAGGAGGCTTTCTCTCAACCACAGGGGAACCCACCTTTACCGATAAAGCGAAAGCACAGTGTAAAGGTAAAGGCTTTATTCTTCCTCAGCATGAGTCCCAGAAGCGTCGTGTTTTTCCTTTATTCCTTTGATCCGCCCGAAGCCCCGACATTGTGGGAGTGGGGAGGGAACGTGAACCCACAACTGCCTGACAGCGAAGGGGAGAGGGCTACTCTCAAAGCCACGGCAGGGACTCTGTCGGCTCTTTGAGGGCGTCCCAAATCAGCGCCTCAATATTAAATCGTTCTTTAATTTCTCTGCCTGTGCCTTGAACCGATGCGTATTTGTTTGACATCTGTTGTAGCCAATCTGTGTCTGTCTCACATCTGTGGAGCCAATACTGTGTGTCGCCATAAAGCAGGCCGCTTCTACTGTCAATGTCTCCAAGGATTTTCCTCAGCCACTGGGGGCACTCGAGTGACTTTGAGAGCCCCCTGCATCGGTAAGAATTCCACAAGGAGCGGTTGAAAATGCGCTGGGCCATGGCTCCATGGATCACACTCTTAAGCAATACTCTTGCTGCTGATGACCCACAACACTTCACGCTTTGGAACTGCTCCACCTCTTCTGAACCTGTCCCAGTCAGCACTGCACAAGGGCCGGCACAACACCATGGACAACATACTCAATGCGAAGCACTGAGCGCTAGCCACTGTCACTAGGGAAGGGAGCGGAGCAAGTTTAACATGGAATGATTGGGCCGTTGTATGCCGTTGATTGGAAGGAGAGCAGAACATTTTGTTTGTAAGGTAGGCAAACGGGAGCCTGGAGGGGCGGGGCAGGCCAGGCAGCATCTGGAGGAAAGGAGCATCAAATATCAGGCATTAGCCTTCTTCTGGTCCTGAAGAAGGGTTATACTCGAAATGTTAACTGCTCCTTTCCTCCAGATGCTGCCTGGCCTGCTGTGTTCTTCCATCCTCCTGTTTAGCTACCTTGGATTCCAGCATCTGCAGCTTTGTTTTTTGTCTCAAACCATTTTATCTATAAGCCCTCAATGGGAATGTGTCCTTGGTCTTTTAGTCTTGATTCCTATAATGGATGACAGGTCTGTGATTGTTTTCACCTGATTATTTTGAGGATCCTATTAGATTACTGTCATTAATAGTCACTTGGAAATGCACAACCTGAAGGTCGCTGTGAGAAAAGGGACAAGCTGTTGAAGGATTTGTCTTGCACTCTTCAGGGCAGGTATCAAGAATGCCTCATTCCAAAGGGAGAAACAATTTGCACTGCACGATGAAAGGGTTGGCAAGGAACCATGCTTGGTCAGGGATAATGCAGTGTGGAGCTGGATGAACACAGCAGGTCAGACTGCATCAGAGGATCAGGAAAGCTGACGTTTTGGGACGGGACCCTTCCTCAGAAGAAGGGTCTTTCTTTCTGAAGAAGAATCCCAACCCGAAACGTCAGCTTTCCTGCTCCTCTGATGCTGCCTGGCTGGCTGTGTTCCTCCAGCCCCACACTGTGTTATCTCTAACTTGATCAGGCTGGGAGGGTGAATAGTTGTTAATGGGGACTGTTAGTGACTAACAACAGGGAGTGTGTAATGGCAGACTGTGTGGTAACAAGGCCTGGTGTATGGGGTGGGGGCTGGGACAGGGGGGAGTTTAGACCCTAAAATTATTGAACTCAATATTGAGTGCTGTAGGGTCCCCAAGCGGAAAATGAGGTGTTGTTCCTCCAGCTTGCGCTGGGCTTCATTGGAACACTGTAGCAAGCAGTAGGCAGAGATGTTGTCTTGGGAACAAGGTAGTGTGTTAAAGTGGCAGGCAACAGGTAGTTCAGGGTCTTTTTTGCGAGCAGAATGTAGATGTTCTGCGAAGCGTTTGCCAAGTCTACGCTTCATTTCCCCAATGTCGAGGAGACCACATTGTGAGCAGCGAATGCAGTAGACTACTCTGGGAGATGCAGGTGAAGTGTTGCTTCAGAAATGGAAACAGAGATGTCGAGGAAGGGAAGGGGGGAGTCAAAGATAGACTGGGTGAAAGAGAGGGCAGGGTGGAAATTGGAGGCGATATTGATGAGGCTTTCCAATTCTTGACAAGAGAGGGAAGCAGCACCGATGATATCATCGATGTAACAGAGAAAGAGTTGTGGGTGGGGTTCGGAATAGGACTGGAACAAGGAATGTCCCACATACCCCACGAAGAGACGGGCATAACTCGGACCCATGCAGGTACCCATGGCAACCCGTCTTACCTGATGAAAATGAGAGGAGTCGAAAGAGAAGTTGTTGAGGGCGAGGACAAGCTCAGCCAAGCGGAGGACAGTGGTGGTGGCTGGGGATGGCTCAGGTCTTTGCTCCAGGAATAAGCGGAGACCCCTCAGACCCTCCTAGTGGGGAATGGATGTGTAAAGGGATTGCACATCCACGGGAAAGAGGAGGTGGCTGGGGCCAGTAAACTGGAAGCTTCGAAACCGGCGTAAGGTTTCGATATAGTCATACCACACAAAGACAGCAACATACTTGTAGAATGGAAACAGTAATTTGCTGGAAAATTTCAGCAGGTACGATGGCATCGGTGCAGAGAAATCAGAGTTACCCAGTTCTGAGGGAGGGTCACCAGACCCAAAATGATAACTCTAATTTCTCTCCAGAGATGTTGCAAGATTTTACTAACAATTTCTGCTTTGGTTTCCGATTTCAAACATCTGCAGTTCTTCTGTTTTTGTTTGTAGAAATATGAGTTTGAAAAGGCCAAATAAAAAAAAACCCTTTTTGGCCAGTCTTTGAAAAATATAAACATATATTTCATTGATGAGCATAACCTATTGGGAGTTTTTGATGATGAAATTGAATTGCTGGAGCCGAAGACTGATGGAAAATTGTCGAAGCAAGCTTTGTTCAAATGAAAACGAGGCTGTTTCAGAGGCTTTGGAAAGTGATCACAGTTTAGTTTCTTAGGGTTTGAGGTTGTCAAAATGGTACAATGTGTACAGCATATTAATGTGGAAATTTGAACCAAGAGTGGGAGAGATAAACTTTATTTAATGCAAGTTTGGGAGGCTTATTCATTCTGACTCCTTAGGCTTTTTGAACACGAACAAAGCCCAAAAGGGTCTTATTCAGCAATCATCAGCACAGATACTGTTACCTCGTGTGATTCATAGCGTCTCACAACAACTGCATTTCAAACCTGTCTGATCATTGCACTCGATTTGTTATCGCTTAGCACAAAATGGCCAGCTTCAGCATTTTCCTTTCACTTTGAGCCACCTTCCATTTCCAGGGTAATTTGAGGTAGCATGGAACATGTTTCAGATCCTAAGCTGACTGCCTTAGGTTGGTCAGTGAGCGGGCGCAATGCTGCAGTTAGATTATTTGACAAAATAATCTCAAGGATCCTTAGAGGGGGAGCTAATGGCCTAGTGGTATTGTTGCCCGTCTGTTAATCCAGAAATACAAGTAATGTTCTTGGACCTGGGTATCAATCCTGCCACGGCAGATGTATTCAATAAAAATCTGGAAATAAGAGTCTAACGATGACTGTGAATCAATCCTCAGGAGGAGGGGAGAAAGCTCACTCATGTCCCTTATGGAAGGAAATCTGCCATCCTTACCTGGTCTGGTCTACATGTGACTCCAGACCCACAGCAATGTGGTTGACTCTTAACTGCCCTCTGGGATGGCCAATGAGTCCTGTCCTCATCCTGTGAATGAATGAAAAGGGCAGGTGTCACCTCATGGCCACTTATTGATCCAACATTGGGAGATCCTACTTCAGAAAGGATTTCAAGGTAACCTATAACTCACTGAGTATTTATCAGATGTTCAGACATTGTAAGTCACATTGACAGTGCTCAAATTCTGAAATGGTTATTTTCAGGCAAACACCTTATTTTTCAATATCAAAAAAGGCAGAAGCACCTAATCTCTCTGGTTTTAATCTACTCCCCATTCTTCTTCTTCTTCTTCTTCTTCTTCTTCTTCTTCTTCTTCTTCTTCTTTTCTCTCTCCCTCTCTCTCTCTCTATCTATCTCTCTCTCGCTCAGCCTTGAGGACCCCATATCGATGTCTGGGTGGTCTGCTGTATCAGCAAATGAGCTGTATGAACTTTCAACCTTTTTTAGCTTGACTACTTTTCCGGAATAAGAACAAAATGAATTATGTGATAAATCAGGCTAAACTAAAGTTTCTGCTTCTTTCTCATGTAATTGCTTATCCTGTCTTAAAATTTTGTTAATCTTCCCCAAACAAATAGATATGCCATACCCAAAATTTTCTGAAACAGTCCTCTTAACTTGCTTTCCCCCCCACGGTGATTGAGAACGCCCTTGACCGCGTCTCCCGCATTTCCCGCGACACATCCCTCACACCCCGCCCCCGCCACAACCGCCCCAAGAGGATCCCCCTCGTTCTCACACACCACCCTACCAACCTCCGGATACAACGCATTATCCTCCGACACTTCCGCCATTTACAATCCGACCCCACCACCCAAGACATTTTTCCATCCCCACCCCTGTCTGCTTTCCGGAGAGACCACTCTCTCCGTGACTCCCTTGTTCGCTCCACACTGCCCTCCAACCCCACCACACCCGGCACCTTCCCCTGCAACCGCAGGAAATGCTACACTTGTCCCCACACCTCCTCCCTCACCCCCATCCCAGGCCCCAAGATGACATTCCACATTAAGCAGAGGTTCACCTGCACATCTGCCAATGTGGTATACTGCATCCACTGTACCCGGTGCGGCTTTCTCTACATTGGGGAAACCAAGCGGAGGCTTGGGGACCGCTTTGCAGAACACCTCCGCTCAGTTCGCAACAAACAACTGCACCTCCCAGTCGCAAACCATTTCCACTCCCCCTCCCATTCTCTTGATGACATGTCCATCATGGGCCTCCTGCACTGCCACAATGATGCCACCCGAAGGTTGCAGGAACAGCAACTCATATTCCGCCTGGGAACCCTGCAGCCATATGGTATCAATGTGGACTTCACCAGTTTCAAAATCTCCCCTTCCCCCACTGCATCCCTCAACCAGCCCAGCTCTTCCCCTCTACCCACTGCATCCCAAAACCAGTCCAACCTGTCTCTGCCTCCCTAACCGGTTCTTCCTCTCACCCATCCCTTCCTCCCACCCCAAGCCGCACCCCCAGCTACCTACTAACCTCATCCCACCTCCTTGACCTGTCCGTCTTCCCTGGACTGACCTATCCCCTCCCTACCTCCCCACCTACACCCTCTCCACCTATCTTCTTTACTCTCCATCTTCGGTCCGCCTCCCCCTCTCTCCCTATTTATTCCAGTTCCCTCCCCCCATCCCCCTCTCTGATGAAGGGTCTAGGCCCGAAACGTCAGCTTTTGTGCTCCTGAGATGCTGCTTGGCCTGCTGTGTTCATCCAGCCTCACATTTTATTATCTTGGAATCTCCAGCATCTGCAGTTCCCATTATCTCTTAACTTGCAAGGCCAGTTTTTCCAGGAATTAAGTGGGGGAAAAGATTCTTACCTCTCTGAAAACTTTCCTTGGTTTCTTTCCTTCCACATTCACTTGATGCGATGAAATTAACAAGTGGATCACAGTCCACATTAAACTGTTGGCCTCGTCTTTTGGTTAAAAAAAACATTCAATCCAGAAAGTGTCAAATTGGTTCAATATTTTCCCAATTTTTCACGCTATCGGAAATAGTGATGCGCAGAGTCAGTAGTAGCTACTCACAAGTGTAAATCGGCTTCCTTGCAAATGTACCTGATAATATCACTCACGTTGCTACTGCCTAGCCTGATGTTGCTAGATTCACTTATACATTGCTGACACTTTGAGCCTCCTTGCTCTTCAAGGTAATTTAGTAGAATGGGCACATTTCAGAACAGAAGGCTGATCAGTGAGTGGGCACAATGATGTAGTGGTAATGTCGCTGGATTTGTAAACCTATGTCTTGAGTTAGTGGCCTGGGGACATGAGTTTGAAGCTTCCTATCGCAGTTGGTGGGCCTTATGTTGAGATCAATGCATGTAAAATCTAAAGCTTGTCTCTGTAATGATGGCCTAATGGCTATCATCAGTTGTTGTGAAAAATGAAACCCATCTGGTTCACTCATAGTCTCTCAGGAAGGAATCATTGAATCCCCACAGTGTAGATGCAGGCCATTCAGCTCATCGAACCTCCCACCCCCAGCTATCCCCATAATGCTGCATTCATGGTCAATCTGCCTAGCCTGCGTATCTTTGGACTGTGGGAGGAAACCCATGCAGTCACAGGGAGAATGTGCAAACTCCACACAGACAGTCGCCCAAGGATGGGATTGAACCCGGATCTCTCCCACTGTGAGGCAGCAGTGCTAACCGCTGAGCTACAATGCCACTCCAAGTTTGCCATCCTTGTGTGATATGGTGTATTTGGATTTCAGATTCACAGCGATGTGTTGATTCTTAATTGCCCTCTGAGCCAGCTGCCATAATCCTGCCAGTTCAAAGGTCAACCTTACCAACAATGCCTTTCTTTACCACCATTCAGAGTTCATCCTCTCCTTCTTTGTCCCGTGAATGTTGTCTGTTTACAGTTTTCTGGTCTGTTCCCATTAGCCTCTGTATTTATTTTGGTTCACTTCACCGGTTTGGTATGTCACTGGCCAGGCCAATTGTCCAGAGGGTAGTTAAGAGTCAACCACCTTTAGTATAAAAAATGTAAGGATGACATTTTTCCTCCTTAATGAGTGCGAGCGAACCAGATGGAGTTTTTTTCTGACAATTGGCTCATCATTATCATTAGACACTTAATTCCAGATTTATGATTTTAACCGTCTACCCACGGCAGGATTCAAACCCAGGTCCCCAGATTAACGCTCCAGTGATAACATCACTAGGCCAGCGCCTCCCTGTGAAGTTTGCTGAATGTTTAAGATCTGAGAGACCTAGAGCTGCCTTAGGAGGTGTGGGAACTACCTGGGTGAGTCAGGCTCACTTTGGCCGCTGTTCCTTGAAGCTAATTTCCTTCACACTGCATGGCCAAAGGGTCGTCCACTTCCATTACACAGGGGCAACCTTTCCTTACTGAAGGAAAAAACTCACGTCATTCGCCTCAAGTTTGTTCAGCCATTTTCTTGTTCCTTACAGATAAAGATGAGTGCCAAGATACGGTGGCAGTTTGTCGTCACAATGCCAGCTGTACCAACACAGTGGGAGGCTTCCACTGCACCTGCAATGAAGGCTTTGCCTCTCTCATTGAACTATCTAATGGAACAATTGACTGCCAAAGTAAAGTCTTAATGCCCCCTTGTCTTATCTTCTCGTTTACCTCCTTGAGTACGTTTGTCTGTTGCCATCTGTGCATGTGTCGCTGAGCCGGATGATGTGCTGTATTTCTGAAAAAGAATTACCAGATTTTTTCAGCCAGATAATGGTCACATGGACTTATTGACAAACATATCCACCATCAAACTCAGGGGAGTTTAGAAGGCAGCCCATTGCTTAGAACTATAGATTTGTGCAGTGCGGAAACAAACCATTCGATCCAACTTGTCCATGCTAAACAGATATTCCAACTGAATCTAGTCCCATTTACCAGCGTTTGGCCCATATCGCTCTAAAACCTTCCAATACACGCACCCATCCAGATGCCTTTTAAATGTTGTAATTGTACCAGCCTCCCCTGGCAGCTCATTCCATACACACACCACCCTCTGTGTGAAAAAGTTGCCCCTTAGGTCACTTTTCAATCTTTCCTCCCTCTCACCTTAAACCTATGCGCCTTCAAACCTAGTTTTGGACTTCCCTACCCTGGGGAAAAGACCTCAACTATTCTCTCCATACAGGCCCCCTCATGATTTTATAAACCTCACTAAGGGTCACCCCACACCCTCTGATGATCCAGGGAAAATAATCCCACCCTATTTCGCCTCTCCCTGTACCTCAAACCCTCCAACCCTGGCAACATCCTAGTAAACCTTTTCTGAACCCTTTCAATTTTTCTCACCATCTTCCCTTTATCGAAAACCTTGCTGGATTTTCTGCATCAATTGTCTCTTAAACTTCTAAAGGGGCTCGGCTAAACAAGAGCAAAATGCTGCAGATCTTGGAAAGCTGAAGCAAACACAGAAACTCCTGTGGGGAGAGAAATAGAGTTGACATTTCTAGTGTGGTGTGATTTTTCTTCAGGAGTTTCGGACGTTTTGTTTTACTGACATGATGATTGTTAAAGTAATTCCAGTCAACCAGACTGGTTCAGAGTTTAAGCAAGTGAAACTGTTCCATATTCTACTTAAACAGAGCCAATTCCAATGGTGAGAAACTGAAAATTACTTTCTGTTTTGTTTTAATTCCTTGCATTGCTAAAGAGAAGTGACGTTCCCACTGAAACTTTGCATCTTGCAGCCATCAGGATAATTGTAAGCATGATAAAAATCTTGCACACTTACACTGATTAGAAAATACATATATTCATCTGCAGAGAGTTATCGTGTTCTGAAAGAAAATCAACACGTATGTGGGCATATTTTATAATGAAATGGGAGGAACATGAGAACATAAGAGCCAGGAGCAGGGGTGGGCAATCTGCTCCCTCAAGCCTGCTCCACCATTCAATACGATCGTGGCTGATCCTTTCATGAACTCAGCTCCACTTACCCACCCGCTCACCGTAACCCTTAATTCCTTTACTGTTCAAAAATCTATCCATCTTCTCCTTAAAAACATTCAACCAGGTTGCCTCAACTGCTTCACTAGGCAGGGAATTCCACAGATTCACAACCCTTTGGATGAAGATTTTCGTCCTCAGCTCAGTCCTAAACCTGCTCCCCCCCTTATTTTGAGGCGATGCCTCCTCGTTCTGGTTTCATCCTCCAGTGGGAACAACCTCTGTGCTCCTATCTCATCTATTCCCTTCATAATTTTATACTCTTCTATAAAATTGCCCCTTATTCTTCTAAATTCCAATGAGTATAATCCCAGCCTACTCAATATCTCCTCATAAGCCAACCTTCTCAACTCTAGAATCAACCTAATGACCCTCCTCTGTACACCCCCAACACCACCTCCCACCTAAAGTGCCAGTAAGGAATACCTCACTAATACATTTTCTGTGCAAATACCTTGACTAATTAGCCAAACAATAGGTGGCTTTTTCTGTCATGCACTACATAAATGGTTGGTTCTCTTTGGGATTTGGCATTCTTGTGATTCTGTCCTGATCAATGCAAGATGAATAAAGCTTCAGCATGTTTTTTTTTCATTCTTGCAATACTCATAGTGTACCACCAGCTGGCTGTCTTTAGTCTCTCCCAATCCATTGTCTTCTGCCTTTTCTTCATTTCCCATCCCATTCCTGATTTGACTCCACTTAGCCATTCTGTTAGTCCCCTATTTCTTCCTCAAGTGTGGAGTCTCACTAGTTTCGGAGGCGACTTCACATTCTCTGAGGTCCCAGATGCACCATCACCCTCTCCTCACTGGGATCCACTGATGCTTTGAGGGATAATGCAAAAAAGAAAGGTCTTCAGTGATGGGAATCAGCCATCTAATAAAGTTGTAAATATTGCCACTGCCTCCCTTTCCCAGTTTATAATTTCTAAGCTCCAAACAGGACTTGCACAGTGAGAGCAAGTGATAGATTTTTCTCTCTCGATAATCCAGGAGAATTTTCCATTCTCATTTAAATCCCCATCTAAGCCATGCTCTTGCTTATATTTCACACAATGAGGGACGCAGCCAGCATTTTACCCACCAAAGTGAAGGATTAGCTCCCTCTGTCCCTTGTTTTTTGTTTTATTCTTCACACTAACATGTCTCTGACATTCAGTAATGCCTTTTGAAAACCCTTTAACTCAATGCTACAATCTTAATCAGTCCAAGGCATCCTTCCATAGCAACAAAGTGCTTAGACAGAGTGAGGCATACAACTGCACAGGAGGTACACAAAACAAGGCCAACAGAATAGACACCTCTAACTTCAAATAATGCTGATCTTGCTTCGTGCACCTCCTGTGCAGCTGTAACCCTGTATTCCTCGTTCTGACTGAACACCTTATGATCTGTATGTCCTTGTCTGGTATGATCTGCTCGCAAAATGAAACTTTTCACTGTACTTAGGTACAAGTCAAACTAAGTATGAATCTCATGGGCCTTAGATCCGGGTAAAAATTTTCATGAACTTTATTAGCCTGAGACAATTCCAGCTTGAAATTAAAAAGACAATTTAAAGTCTAACCCTTTCCAAAACAATGACCTTGGTAACAATGTGTTGTGACTTAAAGCCTAACAATATGTCCACCTTTAGCAGATCTCCCCTCGTCATTGTTTACTGGTGATAATATTTAGTGTCTTCTTCCAAATAAGACCACACAGTCTCGCAAAAAAGACACCCAAGCTTGTTATCAAGCAGAGTTCACTTTGTGTAAATATGAACGCCCACCCCATTTTACTATTATTGGAAGAGACCTTCACAAAACATAACAATTCTACAATCCTGATATTTTTATCAACAGGCATTTGGTTGAACATTCCATGTTAAAAACATCACCTCTGAAAATGTAGCAGCCCTTCAGTGCTTCACTGGCAGTGTCAGCATTTTGGAATTCATTTCGTGTTGAGTTGTTAGCTTGATTTCAAATTGATCACCTTATTTTCTTTTCGCAGACCTGAAAACCCTTCAGCCAAGATCTTCATCTCTTAAGGTAAGCTACAGAAGATGCACATTCAATGGGTTACTACCTGCAGGCCCACTGTTGACTTGGCCTGTGATTGCATTGTTGGTGGCAGGGTCTGATCCAATCTCTTCTTTCAGTTTTCTTCTAATGTCCACCTACATTGCCCGGAGTCCCAGCAAATAACGGTTCTCAGACAGCAGGTTGCTCGGCATTGGATGCTGCCCGTTTCTTGCTGTACTGATATCAGGATTATGGGCAGCCAGACAGGACAATAGACAAAGCTGAAACAAAACTGAAATTGCTGGGTGAACTTTGCAAGGTCTGAGAGCAGCTGCGGAGCGAAAACGCAGTTAATGTTTCAGGCTCAGTGACCCTTCTTCAGAACACAAAACTTGACTTTTGTCCTCAATCACTGGCCACAACACACAATTAATTGATTGGGGATATTGGCTGATGTAGTGAATTGAAAGTTGCAGCATGCGTTTTGTTTACTGACGGCTTCCATACGCACATGTACCAGCAGAGGGAGTCTGCCTGGAGATAAATAAGGGACTAATGTTTTTTTGAAAAACCCTTTAACGCAATGCTACAATGGTGGGCTACACTTTTGATCACTTCAGAGCCCACCTCCATGTCAACATGAATCTCATGGCCTGCTATCCAGGTTAAATTCTGCGGTTCTAATGCTAAATGTCTTTAGATGTATATAGAATTGCTTCGGCACCCTGAATGTCACAGATAACTGCAGAATGTGACTCTTGACTGAATAATCCCTTTCCAGGAAGAGACGGCTGAGATCCATGAACCCTAACTTCTCCCATTCTTGTCTCTCCCCGTTGCCCATGGATACCAGAGTGTCTGTGGGTTTCCTCCGGGTGCTCTGGTTTCCTCCCACAGTCCAAAGATGTACAGTTTAGGATGGATTGGCTATGGGAAGTTGCCCCATAGCATCCAGGGATATGCAAGTTGGGGTGGGTTGATCATGCTAAATGACACCATAGTGTCCAGGATGTGCAGGCTAGGTGAGTTATAGGGGGATGGGTCTGGGTGGGATGCTCCGAGGATCAGTGTGGACTTGTTGGGCCGAAGAGCACTGTAGGGATTCTATGAGGTTCTCCCCAACTTGATTAGGTGGATTGGCCATGCTGAATTGCTCCATAGTGTTCAGGGGAAGTGCATTTTTGGTGAATTAGCGATGGGGCATGCAGGTTTACAGGGATAGGTGGGCTGGGTGAGATTCTGTTTGGACAGTCAATGTGAACTCAATGGGCCGAATAGCCTGCTTCCCTACTGTAGGGTTTCTACGAATGTAGCATCTTCCTCAATTGCTGTTTCTCCTCCTGTGCCCACAGGATATCTGTGTGTTCGTCAGGAATTATGTCGACAGCCTTAACAAGATGCAGAGCCACAGATCAAAAGAATTCCACTTGCTGATCTCCAACTTCCTCAAGGTGATGGAGAGATACACTCTTACACTTGCCAACGATTTAGATCACGAAGAGATGAAGAACTTCTCAAGTGATGAGTTCGGTAATGTCATGTCATTGTCACTTGTTCCAGGCTCTCTACCAATTCATTTCTGTTACCTTGTCTTCGAACTATCATTTAGATATTCAATGATACACTTGGAAGGCATGTAGACAGCAATAATTTCTTAAGAACATTCTTTCTCCAAGCTAACTACCCCCCACCCCAACCATCTCCCAAAGCCATCTCGGTTTTGCTTATGGGATCTTGCTGTGTGAAAATTGAATGCACCGTTGGCCTACAACCACAGATTTGGATGTAGGCATCACTGGCTAAGTCAGCATTTATTGTCCACCTGTGACGGGATTGGAACTGAATGGTTTGTAGACGGCAGTTCAGAGTCATCCACATGGCTGTTGGCCTGGAGTCACATGGGGGCCAAACTGGGTAAACTCAGCAGATTAAGGGCTTGTTTCCACACTGTAGGGATTCTATTCTGTTCTATTCCATTCTATTTCCGTCTACATTGACATTTGTGTTTACGATAATTGAAATTGGTTGCACGGCCACCATTATTCTAGTTTTCATTCCAGATCTTTAAAAATTTAGATCTGCCATGGCAGGATTTGAGCCCATACTCCAGGACATTACTTCAGGGCTCAGGGTTACTACTCTAGTGACAAGATTATACAACAATCACTGCCCAACTGCTCCAGAAAAGTATTTCATCACAAGTTAAAGTAAGACACTCTCTCACCCAAATCTATGTCCGTGTTAAATGCACACAAACACTCTGTCCCCATTGAGAAGTCCCAAAGACTCATACTCCCCTGAGAGAAGAAATTCCTCCTCATATCAGTCTTCAGTTGGCACTTTGTTTGCCTAGAGGACCACTTCATGAAAATGAGAAACATTTTTGGGTAAGGGTAAAAGTCATTGTGATTAGTGGACTCATGCCTGAAACTGGGTTAGACCATAGAACAATACAGCGCAGAACAGGCCCTTCGGCCCTCGATGTTGTGCCAACCTGTGAATTAATCTAAGTCCATCCCCCTACACTGTCTCATCATCATCCATATGCTTATCTAAGGACTGTTTAAATGCCCCCAATGTGACAGAGTTCACTACATTGGCAGGCAGGGCATTCCATGCCCTTACCACTGAGCAGGGGTGGGGACCAGGTTCAGTAGCATATTGCCTTCCTGTTGATGTTTTTGTGCTGATCTTTCCTATTCTGCTGTGTCTCTCAGATATCAGCATGCAAGCAATCCGGAACAATACAATCCCGAAGGCCGGAAGAGCAAAGCTATCCGTCGCTAATGCCAGCATGGACATTAGCTGGAACAGTGTGACAGGGAAGGAAAAATTTGGTGAGTCCTGGTGCTTGATCATCGCTCCATTTCCTGTGGAATTGCTATTCAACTTGCCGGCAGCAGAATTAGCATTTATTGGGGGCCATTCGGCTGCGTATTCAGCTATCTCACAGAGCATCGAGCACTGAAACAATGAATTAAATTTTATTGCATGCAGCAACCAAAATAAGACCCCTCAAGTGAGCAAGTTAAGCCTCACAACCCAACTTGCTTATTACCCTATAATGATGTGGAAATGCCAGGTTACAGTCCACCAGGTTTATCTGAAATCACAAACTTTCATAGCACTGTCCCATCATTACCTGATTTCAAATAAACGTGTTAGGCTATAACCTGGTGTCTTGTGACTTCTGACTTTGTCCAATTAATGGTGGAACTTAGCTCCAACCTAAACCAACAGCATCTCTCTCTGACATCCAGGGTTCAATCCTTGAGCAATGTTCTCTGCTGGATTCTAACACTGTTTTTATTGATCCTTCAGGTCTAAGGGGTGACATTATTGATGATCTTTTAGATTCTTTCATCTATAATATCGCTTACTCCCCTGGAACCATCATTCTGCAGCTTGGTTTCCTATCAAGAGTAGCTTCTCTGTTCCATGTTCCATTTGGCATTGGCTATCTGTTTGAAGTTAATTAACTCCTTAAATTCTTCTGCAGGCTACACATTTATCCTTATGACATAAAGCAACAAGTTATTAAGCAGACATAAAAAACAGCTTTGTCCATGTACGTGGAATACCCTCTTTTCCCAGAAATGGCTAATCACTTTCAAATCCTGTATAAGTTCATCTCCGTTCTTTAATAGCTTATTCTGGGCAGAGTTAATGCTGCTTCTTTCTGTGAGTTTATCATTCAAGCTCTTAAAAGTTACAAAGTTTACACTGTCACATTTTGAATTCTTGTTGGTTTCAGGGCACAATCCAGGAGGGCTGAGAGAGCTAATCCAAGCATAATGCTCACAGCTTGACTCCCACTTGGAGTATCATTCATACCGAGTCACCTTCCTTTCATGTCTGATGTTTCCTTCCACCCAGATGTTGCTGCCGCTGCCCTTATTTCATACAAAAAGCTGGACTCTGTTATGGAACACAACCTGTTGGATAGCAACAAGAAATTCGAGTTGATCTCCAAAGTTGTCACTACAGCAGTAACCAATAAAGACAAGGATAACCTCGAAGATCCAGTCATCCTCACCTTTGAGAACAAGAAGGTTTGTTTAGTTTTGTTCCAAAGTTCCGACATTGTTTAAGCTGCACCAGAATGCTGCAAAGCTTTGTGCCTCCAGGAAGGAACTGAGTCCTCTCTGACTGGATCGTGTAGAGTTTTGATAGATAATGCCTGGCCTGTACACCCTTCAGGAGTGACTACAACTGATTGAGGAGGACCTTTACAGTATAATGCTTGTCTCAGGGGCTTGCTGTCCAGAAGACTACAAAGCTAGTTAATAGGTTCTGTAAGGAACAGGGACAGGACTAGGCTATTAGGCCCCTTGAGCCTGGTCCTCCATTCCATTCAGATCATTGGCTGCTCTCCCATTTCTCACATCCACTTTCTCACCCTTTTCTTGTAACCCATGATTCTGAGACTATTGGTGAGATCAGAAACCAGGCGTATCTCCACTTGATGCAGCAAGTTTACTGACATTCTCAGTCTTGCTCCTCTCCTCCTGTATGCAGTGTCACACGTAATTTATATTTAAGGGGTCAGACAATTAATATCCAGCAATAACCTTAACAAAGACGGTATCCAAAATTAACAATGTGCTTGTTTTAACAAACTGCTGAGGGATGTGGGTTTGGGAAGTGAGTGCATGACCATGGGATGATGGATGGTGATACCTCTGATCTTAATTTTGCACCATTTTGATGGAGTGCTGATGGCCCTGTCAATATGGCAATACCTGTATTCACATGAGCAGCTTCTCTCATCTCTCTGTGTCTTTCCTGCTGCTGTTATTAATTTACCCTTGAACAAGACTGTAGATGACACTTAAAACTCAACATGATAGCACTGGAGAGGGTGCGGAGGAGATTTACCAGGATAGCGCCCGGACTGGAGAGTTTTAGTTATGAAGAGAGATTGGACAGACTGGGAATGTTTTCTTTAGAGCAGAGGAGATTCAGAGGCGATATGATTCAGATGTTTAAAGTTATGAGGGGAATAAATAGGGTAGACAGGATGAACCTTGGTAGTGGTATCAGCGACCAGGGGCATGGGTTTAAGGTAAAGGGCAGGAGGTTTGGACGGGAGGTGAGGACATCTTTTTCATCCAGAGGGTAGTGGGAATCTGGAACTCAGTGACTTTAATGACCGTAGAGACAGAAACCCTTATAACATTGAAGAAGTACTTAGATGTGCCCTTGCTTTGTCAAGGCACATAATGCTATGGGTCGAGTGCTAGATAATGGGATTAGAGCAATGAGGTGGTTGTCCTTGACCAGGGCAAACTCCAAGGTCTGTTTCTATGCTGTAGACCTCTATGACTCAAAAACATTAGGTCACAGGATTCTGAGAATGCATGAATTAGAATGGAAGGAAGAGTCTTAAGTTGAAGAAGTAGGGTCTTGCTGACGTAAGGCAAGTTTGAGGACCCAGAGGATATTCCAAAGAGCCCAACCAATGGATTACTTTTGAAGGGTGTTCAATATAGTAGCGGGGCAGGCAATTCATACACACAACAAGTTCCCTTTCTCATAACAGTCAGTTGAGGGAGTGATAATGTTGAGACCACCACATTGAAGCCTATCACCCTTCAAAATGTTTCGAGGGCAGATGAAGCCTTCTTTTGCACAGGGAAGCAATTCCTTTCGAAATGCAGAAGTCCCTCTGCATCGCACACTGCACACTTGAGGTGAGGGAGTGGGAGTTGAACCCACAGTCTTGAGGAGCTGTGGACAAGAGCTTTACCATTAGGCCTCAGTGGGTAAGGTTCTGGGAGGTGTCTGTTGAGTTTGACACGGTGGGAACATCAAGGGATGGAGGCTGACATGTTTGGGAATAAATGTTTCTCCACGATGGCTCTTCCTATATTGATGGGAAACTTGTTTGGGGGTGGGGGTGGTATGGCAGAGGAGTGGTGGATGGAAGTGAGGAAGTGGGCCCGTCCCAATGGGCCTAAGCTAACCGACAGGCAAACTGGGAGGCAAAGGTACGGATTTTCCCGATTGGATGTCACCCTGAATCTTTGCTCTTTCCCCAGCACAAGAATGGGAAGGTGATGTGCGTCTACTGGGACAGTTCAGAGGCTGCCTGGTCTGACCACGGATGCAAATTGAAGAATTCCACCTCAATGGTCACCGTTTGCAGCTGTTCACATCTGTCAAGTTTCGCTGTGCTCATGGCCTTGCACAAAATCAAGGTATGTTCTCGGATTGGGGGGGTGGTGCAGAACAGACGTCTTTGAGGGGGCGGGGGTGCAGGCAGGTTAGTGGGCCCAACCAATCAAGGATCTGACAATGAGCTGCCTCCAAGTCACAACTGCTGTTGCTCCACTTGAAATGACCCATGGCTCCAAAAGCCTATCTTCGGGACAAAAGGTCAATACCCATCAGAGAGTTTCAAAGAATAGTCTCATTGTCTCATGTGGGATTTGGCAAGTCTCTCGCAAGCTTGCTACCTGTCCCTAATTGCCCTTGCTTGTTCAGCTATTTTAGAATCCCTATGACGCAGGGAGAGGCCATTCAGCCCATCAAGTCATCACTAGCCCTCCGAAGGGCATGCCACCCAGACCAAGCCCCCTACCCTATCCCTGCATTTCCCATGGTTAACTCACAGGTGCCTGGACACTTAGGAGTAATTTAGCATGGTTAAGCCACCCTAACCTACACATCTTTGGGCTGTGGGAAGAAACCGGAGCACCCTGAGGAAACCCACACAGACACGGGGATAATGTGCAAACTCCACACAGTCACCTGAGGCTGGAATCAAACCCGGGTCCCTGGCGCTGTGAGGCTGCAGTGCTAACCACCGAGCCACTGTGTCATTTTGGAGGCCCCATAGATGTCAGCCGAGCTGCTGCTGGTCTAGATTCACATATAGGCCTGAACAAGTAATGATGACACATTTCCATCTGTAAATAAGAGGTTGACAAGTATCATAGTTACTGAGGGTAGCCTCAATGCTGGATTAATGTTTCCCACTCTTTCTCCACCAGCGGTGGAGGGATTTAATTAACACATCCCCAGGAGATTAGGCTGAGCTTCGGATTGCTATCTTGCCATCTGCCATTGGCTGCAGTACCTCACATTTCCATAATCAAAACAGAACTCTGCCAAACAGAAAGAAAGCAAAAGACACACAGCAAGCCTGGTAGCATCTGTGGAAAGTGAAACCAAGTTGACTTTTTGAGTCTTATTCAGAGCTCCAGTGGGCACAGTTCAGTTCACAACTCCTGTTCTGAAGACTCGAGGTGCTTAACTCTGTTTCTGTGTCCACAGGTGCTGCCAGACCTGCTGAGTCTCTCCAGCATTCTCTGTGCCTGCCCTGGCATCTCCCTCAGCCTTAAAGCAAAGAATGGCATTATCTGGTCATCTCTCTGCAGGATGCTCCTCAAAAGAAGATAGAGTCATGAAGTAGCACAGCACAGAAACAGGCCTTTTGGACCAATTTGTCCATGCTGACAAGATATCCCACATTAATCTAGCCCCATTTGCCCCCATTTGGCCCATATCCCTCTCAACCCTTCCTCTTCATGTACCCATCCAGATGGTTTTAAATGTACCTGTACCAGCCTCCACCACTTCCTCATGCAGTTCAGTCCATACACAACACCACCCTCTGTGTGAAAAAATTGCCTCTTAGGCTTCTTTTAAATTCTTTCCCTCTCACCTTTAACCTATGCCCCTCTAGTTTTGGACTCCCCCACCCTAGGGAAAAGACTTTGGCTATTCACCCTATCCATGCCCCTCATGATTTCATAAACCTCGAGAATGTCAGTCCTCAGCCTCTGCCACTCCAGGGAGAATAGCCATTGTCAGGTTTAGTTGTGAATCAGTTTGATGATCTGTCCTTTCCCCTTTTCTCCTCCTCAGCATAGTGATGCTATCATCCTAAACATTATCACCATGGTGGGCATCATTTTATCGCTTGTGTGCCTCTTCATTTCGATTGTCACATTCATTCTGTGCCACTCCATCAAGAGTGTAAGGACCACTATTCACACCCACCTCTGTGTGAGCCTATTCTTGGCAGAGTTGCTGTTCCTCATTGGGATATCTCGGACTGAACACAAGGTAAGAGATTGTGAATGCTCATCATTTCTAATTTTCCGAAGGGCAGTAAGAAATAGGCCACTCAACCCAATCAGCCCAAACTAGATTATCAATAACTTTTTCATTTTGTACATTCATGATTGAGGTAAGTAACTGAATGTTAATATCTCCAAGTTTGCAAACGACACAAAGTTTGTGACCTTGAGGAGCGTGCAGACGTGCATCAGTATGATATGGACAAACTGAGGACTGGGAAAATGTATGGCAGTTGAGGTAAAGCGTGAATAAATGGGAGATTATCCACTTTGTGATGAGCAAACGCAGGAAGGTAGATTGCTATCAGTGAAAACACCGGTACAAAAGCAAAATTGCTGGTAAAGCTCAGCAGGTCTGGCAACATCTGTAGAGGAGAAAACAGAGTTAATGTTTCAGGTCCAGTGACCCTTCCTCAGAACTGATGGTGACTGGGAAAATGTTGGTTTATATGCAGAAAATGGGGGCGGGGGGGTTAGTGGTTGGGGGGTAAACAATAGGATAGAGCCCAAAGAGAGAGAAAGACAGTTGGACAGATAAAGGGGTTGCCAATGATCAGGCTGAGAGGGTGAATAGTTGTTAATGGGGACTGTTAGTGACTAACAACAGGGGGTGTGTAATGGCAGGCTGTGTGGTAACAAGGCCTGGTGCGTGGGGTCGGGGCCTGGGATATGGGAGAGTTTAGGCCCTAAAATTATTAAGCTCAATATTGAGCCAGGAGGGCTGTAGGGCCTCCAAGTGGAAGATGACGTGTTGTTCCTCCAGCTTGCGCTGGGCTTCACTGGAACACCGCAGTAAGCCAGAAACAGAGATGTTGGCCAGGGAACAAGGTAGTGCATTAAAGTGGCAGGCAACAGGTAGTTCAGGGTCTTTTTTTGCGAGCTGAACATAGATGTTCTGCGAAGTGCTCACCAAGGCTACACTCGTTTCCACAGTGTAGAGGTGACCACATTGTGAGCAGCAATTGCAGCAGACTGGATTCTGGGAAGTGCAGGTGAAGTGTTGCTTCACCTGGAAGGTATGTTTGTGCCCTTGGATACTGGGGAGGGAGGAGGTAAATGGGCAGGTGTTGCACCTTCCTTGGTTATGGGGAAGGTGCCATAAGGCTGTGGGGACGTGGATGGACCAGGGTGTCCCAGAGAGAATGGTCCCTGCAGAAGGTGGACAAAGGAGGGGAGGTGAAAATGTGTCTGGTGGTGGCATCATGCTGGAGGTGTCTGATGATCTGGGTGTGGGTGCTGGTGGGATGGGAGGTGAGGATAGGGGGAACCCTATAACTGTTGCAGGAGGTAAGAGAGGGGGTGAGGGCAGAAGTGCGGGAGATGAGTTGGACCTGGTTGGGGGCAACGGTGCTACAGTTGAATAAGAAGGTGGGCATTTTGGAGGCTACCTAGTCGAAGTTGATCTCATCTGAACATATACGACAGAGACTGAGAGAATGGAATAGAACCTTTACAGTAAGTGGGGTGTGAGGATGGTTTACCAGGCTGATTCCTGGGATGGCAGGACTGACATATGAAGGGAGACTGGATCGGTTAACATTATATTCACTAGAGTTTAGAGGAATGAAGGGGGAAGTTTCATAGAAACTTATAAAATTCTAACAGGACTAGACAGGGTAAACACAGGAAGGGTGTTCGCCATGCCTGAGGAGACCAGATTCAGGAGTCACAGTCTATGGACATGGAGTAGGCCATTTAGGACTGAAATGAGGAGAAATGTCTTCACCCAGAGAGTAGGGAGTCTGTGGGATTCCCTTTTGCGAAAAGCAACTGAGACCAAAACATTGAATATTTTCAAGAAGGAGTTAGATATAGCTCTTGGTGCTCAAGGGGTCAAAGGGTAGGGGGGAGAAAGTGGGAACAGGGGACTGAGTTGGATGATCAGCCACGATCATAGTGAATGCTGCGAGGGGCCGGATAGCCTAATGCTGCACCTGTTTTCTATGTTTCGCATATTTATTCTACATGAGTCCAAAGTATATTCAGCAAGAATAAAAATAAAAAGATTTTTTAACAAATACGCAGGGCTGCAGAATTATAAAATCCTTCCAGTGTGGAAGTAGGCCATTCGGATCTACCCAACGCTCTGAAGAGCTTCCCACCAGGACCCATGCCCCCTACTCTATGACCTCACATTCAGCACAGCCAGTCCACCCTAATGTGTACACGTTTGGACTGTGGGAGGAACTGGAGCACCCGGAAGAAACCCACGCAGACACAGGGAGAATGTGTCAACTCCATGCAGACAGTCATCCCGAGGGTGGAATCAAACCCTGGTCCCCGGTGCTGTGAGGCAGCAGTGTGAACCACTGAGCCATTCTGTGGAAGTATAGTTTTGATTTCCTTACTTGGGAGGGGCACACCTGCCTTGGAATGAGTACAACAGAAGTTCACTAAACGCGTTCCTGTCAGGAATGTATCACAAGGATTGAGGAGGTTGGAGCTATATTCCCTGGAGTGCAGCAAAACAAAAAGCTGATCTCATTGAAACATATGAAACTCCTAAATGACCTAACCAGGTAGATGCTAAGGAAAACATCTCCCCTGGAGGGAGAAGCTAGATCAAAGGGTGATAATTTCAGAGTAAGGGGGTCATGCATTTTGAATTGAGATGAGGAGAAATTTCTTCCTTTAAAGTAATAAACCTTTGGAACACTCTACCCCAGATATATGTTCAACTTCTGGGTACATTCAAGAACAACGTAATTTAGATACGAAAGCAGTGAAGGGATTCAGGAGCAGTGCAGGAAATTGTGTGTTGACGTAGAAATATTTGCCATATTGAATAATCAAGATTGAAGGGCAGGATGGCCAACTCCTGATCCCATTTCTGACCTTTGCCCCTGAACTCGTCGCTGACTTTTCTTTCATTCTCTTGTTCAGTCTAATCCATTTCACCTCAACCATACCCTCATATATCCAGCACAGGCTGATATGATCAGGAACCCTGTCTGGATTATTCCTTATCCAGGGAATAGGAGCAGAAACCCTGACCAAGGCATCCCTCCACACTATGTCCTTACAGATTGGAAACCTCTTGACATGCTGGATGGGTTCTCTTCTTGTAGCATCATAGAGTCATGGAGTCCAACAGCATGGAAACAGACCCGATCCGTCCATGGCCAACATTATCCAAAACTTAACTAGTCCCACCTGCCTGCTCCTGACCCATATCCCTCCATCCTTTCCTATTCATGTACTTATTCAAATGTCCATTAAATGTTGTAATTGTATTCGCATCCAACACTCCCTAAGGAAGTTCATTCCACATGCGTACCACCCTCTGTGTAAAAAGTTTTCCCCACATGGCTTTTTTAAATCTCTCTCCCCTCGCTTTAAAAATGTGCCTCCTGGGTCTTGAAATCCCCCAATCCTGGGGATAAGACACTTACCATTGACCTTACCTATATCCCGCATGTTTTATAAACCTCCGTAAGGTCGCCTCTCAACCTCCTCCACTCCAGTGAAAAAGTCCCAGCCTATCCAGCCTCTCCTTATAACTCAAATCCTCCATGAGTGGCAACATCCTGGCAAATCTTCTCTGAACCCTCTCCAGCTTAATAATATCCTTCCCTCTCAACTAGGCAACCAGAACTGCAGTATTCCAGAAGAGGCCTCACCAACATCATGTACAACCTCAACATAACGCCCCAACTCCTATTCTCAAAGGCTTGAGCAATAAAGGCAAGCATGCTAAACGCCTTCTTAACCATCCTGCCTATATGTGATGCAAACTTCAAAGGATTATGTACCTGCATTCCTAGATCTTTCTATTCTACAACACTACCTAATGCCCTACCATTAATTAAATAAATACCAAAATGCAAAACCTCACATTTATCCAGGTTGAACCCCATCTGCCATTCTTGTTGGCTTCTGTTTGCTCTGTCCTTTGAACCGTCCAACCCAACACCCCTCCGTGTGCCTACAACTTACTCACGAGATTAACGAGCCTCTGTGACCCTTGCAGACTGTTTGCGCTGTCATTGCTGGACTCCTGCATTACCTGTTCCTGGCCTGTTTCTCTTGGATGCTCTTGGAAGGTGTCCAACTCTACATCATGGTGGTGAAGGTATTCAACGCAAACAGCATGCGCCTAAAGTACATGTGCCTGTTCGGCTATGGCTTTCCCCTGCTGGTGGTCGCTATCTCGGCCATTATGTATTCTAAAGGATACGGGACAGATGAGTAGTAAGTATGAGCTTTGCTCCGACTGAGAAACACTTTGAGTTCTCTGTGTCGGAACTTTACAGTTGAATTTGCTCTTGAGATGGGATTGGCCATTAATGACCTCCACTCATATCTCATCACTGATGAGGAATGTGTGGACCAGAACAGGCCATTTGGCCCCTTCTTGAGCCTTTCCTTATGTATAATGTCACAATACACGTTATCCTAACCTTCGTGATGAATGGACAAGGAAAGAGGAGACTAGCTATAAACCACTGCTGCACTTCAAATCCAGGGATGGAGACAAAATATAGGGTTCATGTCTCCTAATGGGTTGCCAATAGCCCCCTACTTGAGGGTAGAATTGAGCTGGGCAGTCAATGATGCACCCCATTGAAAAATATGAGGAGGAATGGCCATTTGAGTGCAGTAACTGGGGGGTGGGCTAACATCCACAGATTGGGGGAGAGGCTTCTGTGCATGTTTGGTAGCAAAGAGAGGGGATAGAAGTAATAAGAAGCTTTGTGAGCCTGGAAACAAATTTCTCCCCCATCCATTTTTTCCAGTTGCTGGTTGAAGCTGGAGTCAGGCTTTCTGTGGGCTTTCATCGCTCCAGTCAGTGTCATAATTGTGGTAAGTCTTTAGTTAAAATAAATGGACCAGAATCTAAAGCATCCGTCTGGATTCGCAGTTCTCCTCAATGCCTCATCCCAACCCTGAGACCTCTACCACCTGAAAGAACAAGCCAACACTTTGCAACTCCCTCCAAGACATTCACTGTCCGACTGTGGGTCTATATCTAAGGGTCCCTCATTGTCTCCCTCGCCCCCGTTCAACGCAAGGTCAAATTCCATGCCCTGCAGCACCATGGGAGCTCCAATGATCCACCCAATGGGCTCCAAATTATTTTTGCAGCAGTTCTCACGGTGAGGGCAAACACCCGACATCTTAAGCGAATTGGTGCTTTTCAAATGGACCCCAGGGGAGAAAGATGATTCGCAGAACCTCACATAGATGCTCTCCTCACCCAATTAGGATGGCAGTGGAAGGTAAGCTTCCTCCTCCAATACACAATATTCCGTTCTGACAGAGATAACCTTCAAACAAAAAAAAATGCTGGGGATCACAGCGGGTCAGGCAGCATCCATGGAGAGAGAGCAAGCGAACGTTTTCGGGTCTGGATGACTCTTCATCAGGGCTGACATGAACTGTAGAGGATGCAGCATAAGGGTGCAATAGGGGTGTAGTGCTGGGGGAGAAAGGGGGTTGAGAGCGCAGATTAAGTTATCAGAATGTAAGAATTGCCCCATCTCTTTGGGAATGCCCAGCCTGAAGAAGTTTTGTTCTTCACTCCCTCTCCACACTTCACCTCTGATGAAGAGACATCCAAACTCGAAACGTTAGCTTGCTCTCTCTCCATCGATGCTGCCTGACCTGTTGTGATCTCCAGCACTTATTGTGTTCAGTGCAGACTCCAGCATCTGCATTAATTTGCTCCGACGCTGAGATAAACTAACTCAGGAGAGAATTGAACCCCAGTGCGGTCAGCTAACCCTGCAAAGTTAATTTTTGACCAAAGAGAGCCAGATGCTGAAGAGCCTTAGCAAACATTGTGCTCTTTTGAGTACACATTCATTCTTTATAAACGTTCAAATTGCCAACATTGTGGGATTCCGTTTTGCGGTGTGCAAACAGGAGATTTGATCTCATTAACTGGATTTGGGTTGAAATGGCTCTCACTGTGGATAGTCCTGCTTGTATAGATACTGCCAAATACACATCCTGATCAGTGGGTATCTGGACAGCATTCTTGAGTTTTCAATAGCTGATCTGTTTCAGTCTTTACCTGCTCTGAGACTGACTGTTGTTAGATTTGCAGTGGCTTGTTGCAAGCCCTTCATTTAAATTTTAATGTACAGAGCACTGATTTCAAGTCTCCCTCAGCAATACCTTCATTTCCCACTTCTCCAAATCTTAATGTCATGTGGTTGTTGACGTGAATACCATAATCTCTTACATTGTTATCGTTTGTGGGATGTGGACACCGCTGTCTGGGCCCAGCATTTCTTGCCTCTCCCTAGTTGCCTCTTGAGAAGATGGTGTGGTGAGCTGCCTTCTTGAACCGCTGCCATCCACCTGCTGTGGGTCGACCGAAAATATCCTCAAGGAGGGAATTCCAGGATTTTGACTCAGCAACACTGAGGGAACTGAGATATTTTTCAAGTCAAGATAGTGAGTGGCTTGGAGGGGAACTTGAAGGAGGTGGTGTTCCCATGTATCTGCTGGCCTTGTCCTTCTAGATGGAAGTGGTTGTGGGTTTGGAAGGTGCTGTCTGAGGGCCTTTGGTGAATTTCTCATCATGTAGATAGTACACGCTGCTGCTACTGAGCATGGGGTGGGGCGGGGGGGGGGGGGTGGAGTGAGTGGATGTTTGTGGATGTGGTGCCAGTCAAGTGGATGGTGCCAAGCTTCTTGAGTGTTGTTGGGGCTGCACCCATCCAGGCAAGTGGGGAGTACTCCATTTCACGATTATTCGGGGGAATCGAGGGTTATAGGGAAAGGGCAGTAAAGTGTGGAGTGTTGGAGCAGGTCCGAGGGGCCGAATGGTCTACTCCTCCTCCTGTTTCTGATAGAAGAAGATTTCTGTTCAGGGGGTGAGCTACTCGATGCAGGACTCCCAGTCTCTGACCTGGCCCTGTGACCACCAATGTTTATCCTACTGAAAGTGTTTCTTTTCTCCATGCAGGTTAATGCAGGATTCTTTATCCTTACTGTATGGCAGCTTGTGAATAAGTTTTCCAGCCTTAACCCAAATATGAGCGAATTGAAGAAAGTCAGGTGAGGGGACGTCTGCTGGCTTCCTTGTTTAGAAAATGGAAAATTTATCTGGGCTGTGGTCTTCATAATCATTGTCTTCACCCAAAGCTCAGTAGACTGCGCGTCTCATTCAAATTCCTTGAACTGATCAGTCCAATAATTTGTCATATAATACTTCCAGCTATGGATCTTGTTGTTATCATAGGATCTTACAGTGCAGAGGCTCTTCAGTCCATCAAGCCTGTCCTTTGAAAAATAATCTGCTACCTCTGCCAGCCCCATGTTCCCACACTAGGCCCATAGCCTTGAATGTTATGACGCTTCAAGTGTTCATCCAAATACTTGTTAAAATTTCCTCTTCCCAGACAGTGCATTGCAGATTCCCACCAGCTTCTTGGTGAAAAAGACTTTCCTCAGATCCCCTCTCTGCCTCCAGTGAGAGCTATCCAGCCCAGAAACGGACCCTTCGCTCTAAATTGTCCATTCCAATGAGGTTTCCCAAATTAATCTAGTCCTATTTTCCAACATTTGGCCCATATCCCTCTGAACCCTTCCTCTTCATGTACCCATCCAGATGCCTTTTAAATGTTGTAATTATACCAGCCTCCACCACTTCCTCTGGCAGCTCATTTCACACACGCACCACCCGCTGTGTGAAAATGTTGCCCCTTAGGTCCCTTTTAAATTTTTCCTCTCTCACCTTAAACCCTTTAGTTTGGACTCCTCTACCCTAGACAAAAGATCTTCACTATTTACCTTATCTATGCCTGTCATGATTTTATAACCCTCCATAAGGTCACCACCCCCCTCCCCAGCCTCTGATGCTCCAGGGGAAATAGCCCCAGCCTATTCAGCCTCAATTTATAACTCAAACCCTCCAGTCTCAGAAAAATCCTGGTATATTGTTTCTGCGCTCTTTCTAGTTTAACAACATCCTTGTTATTTACCCTTCAACTGCGGGGACCATCTGCTTCCTATCCCACCCTATCCACGGGCCTCGTAATCTCAAACATCTTTATCAGCTCCCCCTTCAACCTTCTGTGCTCTAAAGAAACAACCCGAGATTATCCAGCCTCTCTTCATCGCTGAAATGCCCCTGGTGAATCTCCTCAGTACCCGCTCCAGTGCAATCACATCTTTTCTCAGAAGTACAGTTATGATTTAGACGTTTTCCATAAGCCAAAATAGAATCATAGAATTTCACTGCATAGAAGGAGACCATTCAACCCAGCATTTCTATACAGGCCAGTCCCATTCTCTAGGTCTATCTCTGTAACCCTCTAAATTCATCAAATATCTACCCTGGTCTCTTCTGAAACCTCATATGGAATCCGCCTCCTGTACCCTCCCAGGTAGGAAATCCGAACAACTCTCCAAGGAAAGAAGTTTCTCCTCATCTCACTCCTAGCTGTCTTGCTCACTGTCTTGAAGCTGTCACCCCTAGTGAGTGACATACCAACTAGTGGAAACGGAACATCCTTCTTTACCCTGTCAAAATTGTTCATGATTTTGAACCTCACCTCATCTCTTAATACTCTTTGATCCAAGGAGAATAAACTCAATTTCTCTGACCAATCCTTGTATCAAAAACTCCTCATTCGGGGTATCCTTCTGGCAAATCTTTTTACACTCTCTCCAGAGCTCTAACATTGTTCCTTAAGTAAGGTATCCAGAATTGAACCCAATACTTCAAATACGGCCGAACCAATGATTTACAGAGTTATAGCTTCACTTTCATGCTAAGAATAAGATTAATAATCAATATAAGAAATGGGCCTCAGAGAATGGGTAACACTGCTTGTGCCTGGACATGGAGAGGTTCTCATCTCAACAAATGAATGACAGGTGACCTGTCATTATGAGTATATCAATGATATTAATTGTGTTATGGCCAATTGGCTTGTCCTAGTTGCTGGACCTGTGGGGTTACAAGATATCTCCCAGTTCCCAATTGAAAACTTAAAAATAGATTGCCAGAATTCCTCAGTTATAAATTTGGGTGAATGTGGTGTGTCTGGGTATTTGCTCCAGGTACGGACACTGAGCATCTAACTACAAGAGGAGCTGTAACATAATGATGTCTGATCACAAAGAAACTGGGGTCTAGATTTGTCGGTGTACTAATGAAATGTCATAGAGTAGAATCGCAGAATCTCTACAGTGTGGAAGCAGGCTATTCAGCCCATCGAATCCACACTGACTCTCCAAAGAGCATCCAAGCCACCTATCCTGTCCCTGCAATCCTGCGTTTCCCATGTATAGTCAACCTAACCCACACATCCCTGGACATTATGGGTAATTTAGCATGGCCAAGCCACCCTAACCTGCACATTTTGGACTGTGGAAAGAAACCGGAGCACCCAGAGGAAACCCATGGAGAATGAGCAAACTCCACACAGACAGACATCCAAATATGGAATTGAACTGAAGACCCTGGTGCTGTGAGGCTGTACTGAGCACTGAGCCACTGTGCTGCCCCGCTCCCTCTGTCACCATCCTGTGGAAAATGTTTATTCCAGTAAATCCTGCTTTTGTCCATTTTCAAGAATATGGCTCTCACAGCAGGACAGATTAATCTTCAACTTTAATTAATTCTCATTAGCAAGGCTGGCATTTGTATGAAGAAAGAGGTATCACTGACTGGGCCTAACATTTACAGAGTCACAGAGATGTACAGCATGGAAACAGTATTCGGTCCAATTCATCCATGCTGACCAGATACGTTAGATTAATCTCATCCCATCTTAGCCAAAATACTCCATTTTTGTACATTTCCTAGTGACTGGGGATAAGAAAAGACACATCCCATCACAAGACACAGAGCGCTGAGCATGGTCAGCTAACCCATGCTTGCAAAACCTGGATCCTAAAGCTCTGATAGTAGAATGATAGTCATCAATTCATAGAGCACGGAAACAGTCCCTTCGGTCCAACTTGTCTGTGCCAACCAAAAACCCCAAACTGATCTAGCGCCATTTGCCAGCATTTGGCCCACGTCTCTCTGAACCCTTCTTATTCATGTACCCATCCAGATGCCCTTTAAATGTTGTATTTGTACCAGCCTCCACCACTCCCTCTGGCAGCTCGTTCCGTACACACACCACCCACTGCGTGAAAAAGTTGCCCCTTAGAGCCCTTTACAATTTTTTTCCCTCTAAACCTTAAACCTATAGCTTCTAGTTTAGGGCTCCCCTACCCTGGGGTCTATTCACCCTATCCATGACCCTCATGACTTTATAAACCTCTATAGGGTCACCCCTCAGCCCCTGACGCTCCAGGGAAAATAGCCCCAGGCTATTCAGCCTCTCCCTGTAGCTCGAACCCTCCAAACCTGGCAACATCCTTGTAAATCTGTTCTGACCCTTTTTTTGCCTGGGAGAAGGTAGTGGTGATCTGCCTTCTTGTATTGCTATTGCCTTTAAATTGTCGATGCACGCACACTGTGCTGTTAGAGAGGAATTATGCCCCACGGAACGTGGAGGAAGGGTGGTATAGCTGTCTTCTCCATGCTGGGAGGTGGTGATGGGTCTCAGTTTTGAAGCATGACCAGCTGTGCTCCTATGACTACAATGGTAGCAGTCATGGAAGAACGCTAACCATCCCGCAGCAGGCTGTGGTAATGAGTAAGTGATGTGATTTTGAATCCTATTGTTGGCTCAGGAGTTTAAATTCAGCACACAAAGTAAAGCCGACACTTCTCCTTTCCAAAAAAAAGGAGGCTTATGTTGGTGATGACGAAAGTGTAACTCCTGCTTTGAAGTGAAAGACAGGCTTGTGGATCATGAACCATTAGGGGAAGGAAGCCTGCCATCTGTACGGGGTCTGGCCTTCACATGACTTCAGTCTCAGCCCCAAGTGGATTATTTTTAATGCCCCTCTGACCAGCCTACCGAGTGACTCAGTATTCAAGGTTGATCACCTCAAAGGGCAGTTAGGGATGGTCAATAAATGTCGGATTTCTCAGTGACAAGATATTCCTGTCAATGCATTGTTGATTTAATTTGATTTATTATTGTCACGTGTGCCTAGGTACAGAGAAAAGTTTTGTTTTGTGTGCAGTACAGGGAGATCATACCATGCAAAGGGTAATAGAACAGCGATAAAGCTCTGATGAAGGGCCTAGGCCTGAAACATCAGCTTTTGTGCTCCTAAGATGCGGCCTCTTGGGTACACAGAGAGCGAGACCAACATTTATTTGGTACAAAGTTCCAGGACTTTGATTCAGGAGTCATGGACAACATGTAGGGCCATAGGACATAGGAGCAAATTCGGCCATTCGGCCCATCAACATAAAGCAGTCTTCTCCTGACCTAACAGGACAGTCCCCGAGTTGTCCCTGGGTGAGGGCAAATAGTGGGGACGTACTTTTCCACTCATTCCCTATTCCCCATTTCTCCTCAGGACCTTCACCTTCACAGCTATCGCTCAGCTCTGCCTCCTGGGATGTACCTGGATATTCGGAATGCTGCATTTCCAGGACGGCACTATTGCAATGGCTTATATCT